>NW_021319133.1:1276973-1310678 GCF_001605985.2 Dendrobium catenatum | reverse complement strand
ATCATATTTTGCTCAATATGGTGATGTTATACTTTTGAAAATTTTGATCTGAACTGATGATTGAAGGCTATTATAATTAGATTAAATAAAAATCCTAAGTTGAAGAAAAGAACAATGCATAAACATATAATAAGAGTTTGAAACATAGTTCTAATCTTGTTCTCACACTAAAATATGAACTTTAAATCATATTAGACATCATATCAACAATCATAACTATGCTTGAACTTGCTATAGCTATTTCAAATTTGTTTGAATAAGGTTTAAAACATAGCTAGACATGTTTGAACCTATTCAATTAAGGTTCAAATCATTTTTTTAATACTCATCTTATATGGAATTTATTAGTTTGAATTGATTTGTTATGTATGTGGATGTTGACTCTAATTATACATGTAGAAGGATATTACAATACTTGAGTCGCAATGCGTTCTGATAAAACTCGATATCACATAGGTCATATTGTGTTCGATTATGGCAAGACTGATCCTAAGATTTGGTTGGAGAAGTACTAAAATAAAAAAGTTCTAATTTATAAACTACACACAGTCACTACTGAAAGCAATATAGAGCGGAAAATTATTGAATCACAAAATAATTTTCTATATATCATTAAAAAATATATACAATATGAAATATATCTACAACAACACTGGATAATAGAGAGAATAACAAAATAATCCCCAAGCGTATATAAATTAAAACTAACAAAATATACCTACAACACAGATCAAAGCATGCTAGTCAAACTACTCAACTCGCTTCCTTACCCTTTACCCTGGCCTAAAAATAGAAATAAAAAAATGAATGACCTAACATGTCTCAGTCGACTATCACAGCCTAAAACAAAAATAAAAAAACTAGCACTAAAAGAACTGAAAATACTGTGTTGTAAAAGTATTGCATAAAATACTGAGACTAAAACTGAAAGCAAATAAATTATACAATTTGAAATATATCTACAACAACACTCTATAATAAAGAGAATAACAAAATAATCCCCAAGCCTATAAAAATCAAAACTAACAAAATATACACACAACACAGATCAGAGCCTGCTGGCTAAACCACTCAACTCACTTCCTTACCCTTTATCCTAGCCTGAAAATAGAAATGAAAAAATGAATGATCTAACATGTCTCAGTTGGCTATCACAGCCTAAAACAAAAATCAATAACTAACACTAAAAGAACTGAAATTACATTGCGGTAAAAGTATTATATAAAAAACTGAGACTAAAATTGAAAGCAAATGAATTATAAGTTGATTTTTATTTTATCAGAATAGCTCTCAGCCCAAAATTTTATATATCTTTATGAATTCGTTAACATAATCTCACCTTAGTAGCCCGCAAGTTCCGACATAACAGAATGCCACCTCAGTCGTCCACCGGCATCGGCATAACAAAATCCCAACTCAATCACTCACTGGCGCTAACATAACAAAATCTCACATTGGTCATCCACTGGCACCAACATAACATATCACATCACATTTCTTCATATTATTTAATGAATTTTATTAATTAAAGCATAATTATCAAAATGCCCCAATGTTGGACAACAGAAACATTACTGAACAAAAATTCACTATTTCAAAATATAACTAAATTATCATAGATTATATAAAATATAATTATGAAGCTTTAATTGAATTGAAATACTATTTTTAGATATCAAAATAATTTTTTCAGTATGTACTCAAATATTCATAATCTCGGTTTCTATAATATATAAAAAATTACGAGATAAAAGTCTTACTAAAATAAAGTTATAATAATTTTTCGATAATGAAAATATACTTTTGATCGAAAAAATATCAAAAATATTAAATTTTTTAAAACTAAAATATGTAAAACATAACATATCTCATGGCGAACAAATTTTCCTGATGGATGAAAATGACTCTATCTATGACCGCCAAACCTTAGCTTTTCTCTCTCCTCTTCGTTCTTTCTAATTCCCCTTTTCCTTTTCTCTGTTAAAATAAAACAAAATAAAAAATTCCAAATGAAAAGCATGTGTGAAGTTAATAACTGGAAAAAGATTTTTATTTAAAATAATAATATTATAGTATTATAATCAATGTTCAATGTAAAATTCATATAATTTTTTTTGAATTAAAAAATTCATTTTATTTAGAAAATTTTAATAAAATCGGTTTAGAAAATAGATATATGATGGTCTCAAACTCCCACCTGTACCGATAGGTGTTGATTTCTTAATGAAATTCACCAGTGCCCAAAAAATTACGAAAAAATTAGTAAAATTAAAATATTATAATATTATATATGTTCTAGCGATGATGGTTTGTGAATTGAACTTATACTGACTCCCAAAATAATTTTTGACTCTTGTAAATTTTTTTTTTTGTTTGAATTATAACAACACTAGTCACATAAAGAGCTCAGGGGGCAATGAATAAAGTTTTTGGACATGTTAATGGTTTTGATATTCTTTGAAAGGGTTGAAAAAATTCTAGCTTTTGTGAAGATAATATACAAATTTACGATTCTACAACTTTCAAATGTGAGGTCAAAGAAAGCATTTGAATAAGGTCATACTTGTGCATTTTATAGTCCTATAAATGAGTATCATAAATACTATAGTTGAGTAAAAAATAAAATTAAATGGGAAGATAGAGATTGGCTCTTATTCAGTATTAAATGGTTTGTACTAGGGGTGTCACTTCGGGTCAACGAGTCGGGTTCGGGTCGAACCCGGAACTGACCCGACACTATTCGGGTCAACACGAACCCGACCCATTTTTAAAAACGTGTCAGGTTTCCAGACTCGAACCGACCCAATTTGGGTACTTGTTGGATGCTCAATGTCTATTTTAATAAAAATATGTATAATTTATTAAGTCTTCCACATCTTCAATGTATTTAAAAATGTTTGAAATTTTTATAAAAGAGATAATATAATTGACATTCTTTGAGGGCAAGGGTTATGGGATAATTTTTATATGAAATTTTCGAAACAAAAAAATCAATATGGCACAGTCTAATTGAAATGGCTTTCATTGAAAATATTGATGAATTATAAATAAATGTAGTTTTCTAAACTTAAATAAGGCGTCAATATGAAATAAATGAAAGTGAGTTGATGTTAGTATTCTTAATGTTGACAATGCAAAAAAGTCAAATTCCAGGATAAACATTTACTATGAAGTGAAGGCCACAACATTTGAAGGCAAGAAAGGCAGGAGTTTTGAAAGCTCATGGAGGCCAATTTGGATGGTTAGGGTGCTCCTCTTCGTGAAGTGAAGGATACACTACTGTGGGATAGAGGATGAGGCAGTGTTAAAAAGTTAAGAGGGGTCAATATGAATAATTAGTTTGGTTCTCCTTTTGGAGATAAAGATGGCCTCACCAAATAACAAAACTGAAGGCAATGGTTGAAGTTGCACATGATTATTGAATTTAATTACGGTGGTTCAGTCCATCCATTCAACCATTTAAATTTGCTCATGGGCTAGGTTGATCCACCCACTTAGGCAAAGGATGGAAATAATGGATAGCTAGAGATTAATTTTAATGAAGTCTCCAACGTAACTAGTTGAATATATCATCTTGTAGAATTTTATGACATGAATGTAATTGAGAATACACACCATAACATAGTAGTATGGTGGAAGGAAAACTTTTGCACCAACTTAATGTTACTCTTGCTTTATGTTTTCCAAGTACGACTCCTAATAAATTTTATGTATAAATATGTGTTCATTATAACTTATCATACTTTGACCTCTTCGCTATTTGGTAATGCACCATTTCAATTATTATTTAACTCAATTCCCCCATTTTATAATTTAAACATCTTTAGTTGCTTATGTTTTGCAACAAAAATGAGGGGATGAAAGTCAATTTGTTCCTAGAGCAACATATTGCATCTTCTTTTTGCTTATCCTTATCATCAAAAGAGATACAAATTTTTTGATATTGCAATCAACATAATTTTCATTTATGAAAATATTCAATTCATAGAAAATATTCTCTTTTCATATGCCATTAAATCAACATGTTTCTATATATTATATCATAAAGTCCATAAAAAATTATAGTTACATCGATAAAACTAAAAAAAAAAGATTATATCACCACCAAAAGTGAAAAATCTCTTGAAACCCAATATAACCATGATCATAAGATATAACACCAGTACAAATCTTATCACCAATACGATGATCTATTTATCATTGTCAATTAGTTGCATCGGATCTGCTAGCATTGAAGTCTTTTTTTTCTATTGGTGTAAGTATCTCCCATCCATTGTAAGATTTATTTTCTTATGATATAAAGCATTTTATTCAACATAGTTCTTTTTTAGTTTCCATATCTTCTAATAAAAAAACCAATATCATTCAAAGAAGTAATCATTTATTCAAACTGGAGAAAGGACATCACAAAGGAAACTAAACTCTTAGATGCTAATTAGACATGAAATCATACTCCACTACCACTTGAAAATAAGCCATTAGTTGAAAATGTGTATACAAAATCAAGTACCAACCATATGGCACTATTGAATGCTACAAGGATTAATTACTTTTGCAAGGATACAATTAGGTAGAAGTGCTCAATTATGAAGAAATTATCCCACTGGTAGCCAAACTCACAATAATGTGTTGTTTGCTAGGCTTTGCAACTATTAAAACTTGCATCTACATCAACTCAACATTGATAATGCCATTTTTTCGAGAAATTATTTTGTGCAGACATTAGATGGTCTAGAGACCAACCATATATAATGCACCACATCACCGGGTACCGAGCGGTACCAAGCATCGGTACCGAGCAAAAAAGTGATGTGGCGTGTTCTGGTTTGTCTCCGGACACCGTCCGCTATCTCCACAGAATAATTAGGCCTTTTTTCATGGAGATTTGAATGAGGAGGTTTACATGAGCCATCGGTAAGTTCATCAGCAACATTGTTATTGGCAATATCATTTTTAACCTTCAAATTTTCCTCTATGGTCTCAAGTAAGCTTCTCTTCCATGATTTGTTAAGCTTTTTGGCAAGTTGTTGGGAGTTGGTTACTAGTAATCAAAGGCATATTACTCTAATTATATGATCAAACAACAACTCTCTTACCATTCCTCTTGTGTATATTAATGACATTATCATTACATGTGATAAATAATCTAGAGGATATTCAAAACCTCAAGGCAGTTCTTTGAAGGCATTTCAAAGAATAAGATTTTGACGTTATAAAGTATCTTCATGATATAAAGTTATTCCAACCAAGGAATTCTTCTTTCAATATCTAGTTTGTTGAAACTTCACTATGATTCAAATTAGATAAGTTCTTATTTTTGTTGTTCAACCATAGACTATTGTATTTTGCTAGTAAGCTCTCCCATTCTATGAAAATCAAAGAAGCAATTAGTTGTTTCTCAGTGTTTTGCTAAAGCAAAGTGTAGAGTAATGGGAACAACATGTTGAGAAATATAGTAGGATTCAGGATTTTATGTGCAAAGTTCTTAAAAATATTTAAAAATTATATATCTCATTTTCTTATATTAAGGTATTCTTTGTTATTTTTCTTATAATTCCACTTGCTTTTTACCATTTTATTTAAATAATTTCTTAAATCATAGTCATTTTCTCTTTAACTCGATTAATTAATCAAGCTAAGCTTAAGCTAGGGGTGACTCTAGCTCGACTCGACTCATTTATACCAGTAATTATAAAATAACAAAAATTTCCCCCTCTCTTCATATATATATATATATATATATAATTATTCCACATCTTGAAATGTAGCATTGCTAGAAAAAAAAAATGGCACCATAACCACATAAAACTAAGGCTTCATTTGGAACGATTTTTTTACTGCTTTCTGAAGCATCTTTGCAGTACCAAATTTTTAGTTTTAATTTTTTTTAATTAAAAAGCTGATTTATAAAGTTGTAAGAAAGTTTTACTATTTTTAAGTTAAAAAAACGGTTAATAAAATATAATTTATGTTTAAATGACGGATTTTTCATTTTTTTTAATTATTTTAAACATATTTAAAATTGTAAATGAAAAATAAAAAAAGTGCATTTAAAAGCATAAGGAAAAAAAAAAAACATAACATGTTTAAGGCTTAAGTTTAGCCGCATATATCAAGACAAAAAATTACAAGCAAAATCATAAAATTTTATGTGCTATAATAATCGTCCTACATTCATTATTCTTGTAAATGATTTTGAATATTTTTAAAATATAATAACAGTTCATTATATTTTGTTAAAAATTATGTGATTATCCTAAGATATTCTTAGAGAATAATGGCCGGGTTATCTGGTTGGTTGGAAAAGAAATGCTATGTAAAATAATGCAATATATTTGAAATATTTTGGACTTATATATATTTGAATGAGTATAAAATAAATACAAAGAATTACTTTTTTTTTATTTGGCTTAAAATAAAATGAATGCACGGTAGAGAATGACCGCTGGCGGCTAGCAGCGATGTCGGTTGCTGACAATGATGGCGGGCGGTGGCGATGACTATCATGATTAGGGGCAGCTAGCAATGGGCGATGGCTGGTAATAAAGTTCCACTGTATTTACAAATCGTCTAAATCTAAGAAATTTCAAATACACCAAAAATGAACTAGAGAATGAATTCTAAATACATCAAAATTTTACATTGCATTTCATTTACTTCAAACTAAACAACAATACTCTCAAAAACTCTATATTTGAAATGCTTTACACCCCTATCTCTTAAACAGTGAGAAACTGCTCATTACACCGTCAACGAATTCAGCTTGGAGCTGAATGAATAATTATGAGAGCTTGTGTGATCAGTCTACGATAGAGCTTCACATGAACAACTTATAGGTTAGAATCATATTGTGCTCAATATGGTGATGTTATACTTTTGACTATTTAGATTTGAACTGATGATTGAAGGCTATTATAATTAGATTAAATAAAAATCCTAAGTTGAAGAAAAGAACAATGTATAAACATATAATAAGAGTTTGAAACATAGTTCTAATCTTGTTCTCACACTAAAATATGAACTTTAAATCATATTAGACATCATATCAACAATCATAACTATGCTTGAACTTGCTCGAGCTATTTCAAATTTGTTCGAATATGGAATTTATTAGTTTGAATTGATTTGTTATGTATGTGGATGTTGACTCTAATTATACATGTAGAAGGATATTACAATACTTGTGTCACAACCCGATCCGATAAAACCCGATATCACATAGGTCATATTGTGTCCGATTATGGCAAGACTGATCCTAAGATTTGGTTGGAGAAGTACTAAAACAAAAAAAAATCTAATTTATAAACTACACATAGTCACTACTGAAAGCAATATAGAGCGAAAAATTATTGAATCTCAAAATAATTTTCTATATATCATTAAAAAATATATACAATCTGAAATATATCTACAACAACACTAGAAAATAGAGAGAATAGCAAAATAATCCCAAACCTATATAAATTAAAACTAACAAAATATACCAACAAGTCAACAACACAGATCAGAGCATGCTAGTCAAACTACTCAACTAGCTTCTTTACCCTTTACCTTGGCCTGAAAATAGAAATGAAAAAAATGAATGACCTAACATGTCTCAGTAGATTATCACAGCCTAAAACAAAAATAAAAAACTAACACACAAAGAATTGAAATACTGTGTTGTAAAAGTATTACATAAAATACTGAGACTAAAACTGAAAGAAAATAAATTATACAATCTGAAATATATAACAACACTATATAATAGAGAGAATAACAAAATAATCCCCAAGCCTACAAAAATCAAAACTAACAAAATACACACACAACACAGATCAGAGCATGCTAGCTAAACCACTCAACTCGCTTCCTTACACCTTACCCTAGACTGAAAATAGAAATGAAAAAATGAACGACTAACATGTCTCAGTAGGCTATCACATCCTAAAACAAAATTCAATATTTAACACTAAAAGAACAAAAATTATAGTGCAGTAAAAGTATTATATAAAAATTGAGATGAAAATTGAAAGCAAATGAATTATAAGCTGATTTTCATTTTATCAGAATAGCTCCCAGCCCAAATTTTTATATATCTTTATGAATTCGTTAACATAATCTCACCTCAGTAGCCTGCAAGTTCCGACATAACAGAATCCCACCTCAGTCGCCCACCGGCACCGGCATAAAATAATCTCAACTCAGTCATTCACTGGCGATAGCATAACAGAATCTCACATTGGTCATCCACTAGCACCAACATAACAACACATCACATTTCTTCATATTATTTAATGAATTTTATTAATTAAACCATAGTTATCAAAATGCCCCAATGCTGGACAACAAAAACATTACTGAACAAAAATTAATTATTTCAAAATATAACTAAATTATCATAGATTATGTAAACCATAATTATAATTGAATTTAAATACTATTTTTAGATATCAAAATAATTTTTTCAGTATGAAAAAATCGTTGTTTTTTTCAAAATTAGTAGGCGAAAAATTTTCAGAATATACTTAAATATTCATAATCACAATTTCTATAATATATAAAAAGTTACGAGATAAAAATCTTACTAAAATAAAGTTATAATCATTTTTCGATAATGAACATACACTTTTGTTCGAAAAAAAATCAAAAATATTAAATTTTTGAAAAATAAAATATGCAAAACATAACTTATCTCATGGCGAACAAATTTTCCTGTTGGATGAAAATGATTCTATAACCCCCAAACCCTAGCTTTTCTCTCTCCTCTTCATTCTTTCTAATTCCCCCCTTTTCTCTGTTAAAATAAAACAAAATAAAAAATTCCAAATGAAAAGCATGTGTGAAGTTAATAACTGGAAAAAGATTTTTATTTAAAATTTAAAATAATAATATAATAATATTATAATCAATGTTCAATGTAAAATTCATATAATTTTTTTTGAATTAAAAAATTCATTTTATTTAGAAAATTTTGATAAAATCGGTTTAGAAAATAGATATATGACGGTCTCAAACTCCCACCTGTACCGATAGGTGTTGATTTCTTAATGAAATTCACCAGTGCCCAAAAAATTACGAAAAAATTAGTAAAATTAAAATATTATAATATTATATATGTTCTAGCGATGATGGTTTGTGAATTGAACTTATACTGACTCCCAAAATAATTTTTGACTCTTGTAAATTTTTTTTTTTTTTTTAATTATAACAACACTAGTCACATAAAGAGCTCAGGGGGCAATGAATAAAGTTTTTGGACATATTAATGGTTTTGATATTCTTGAAAGGGTTGAAAAAATTCTAGCTTTTGTGAAGATAATATACAAATTTACGATTCTACAACTTTCAAACACTTTCGGGTCAATTTCGGGTTGCTGGGTCAACCCTAACCCGACCCGATTTTTAAAACGGGTTGATTTGTTGAACCCGAACCCGACCCGTTTCGGGTTTGGGTTGACTCGAACCGGGATTTTTTCGGGTCGGGTTCGGGTCCGATTTCGGGTCGTCAAAAATTTACACCCCTAGTTTGTACAGTCCCCTGTGCCACAAGAGGATAAATTTAATTTTATTGTGCTATAGATGTTGTTATTTCACTCTATTTTATCAAAGCTATTGTGTTATAGTTGTCGTGAGTGCATTCTATTATATAAAATTATAATTTATTATGTTATAGATTTTATGATTGCAGTATGATGTGTCAAATTTATTATTTGTTGTGTTATAATTTTTTGCATACGTAGTTCAAATCATATTCTAATGTAGTTCAAACATGATAAAAATTGAGTTTAAATATTATTATAACATTGTTGGAATATTATTATATCAATAGAAATAACAGACAACCATAATGACAAGCATTACAATGTAAAATATAACCAATCATTAACAATTATTATTATCTTTATATTAGCATCCTCCAACTTTACCCTATTTACATGATTATATTCAAATAGAGAGGAATTCAAAAGTAAATAAAAATAAAAAAAAATAGAGGAATTCAAAAGTGCATAGGAGCTAATTATTCGAATTATGCATGATCAAAGTTTGAAGCATGCTCAAATAAAGTTTGAACCATATTCAAACATGATTCTTACATCATTTAAATAATATTTGAACCTCTTTTAAGGTCAGCTCCGAATAATAGTTCTGCATATAATGGCCAAATCCTAAGTTTAAAATTGATGTTTGATTATTATTTGAACAAGGATCAAGTATTGAATATAATGTTTGAGTCTTATTCATTTTCGGACCTAGGGTTCTCCCTATGATTCTTTTATATTATGACCATGAATTAATGATCGCATTCAAATTTTTATAATTTAAAATTCTGAAAACTAACACCTCTACATAAATATTTTTAATTCTGCTAGCGGGCAATCACCTAAAGATCATAGTATTTTAATTTTTTAAGGGGAAGCGGGCAATTGCCTAAAAACTACTATAATAAAGAGTAAAAAAAAGATGGAGATGAACAAATTACCTAAATATTCATGTAATAAAAAACCAATTTGATTTGGACCGGGTTTATATGCCTTATATGGGTGTAATTTAGAATTCATTTGGAACGGATTTCTTACTACTTCTTAAAGCAACTTTCTAGTATAACAAATAAAACTTTTAAGCAAGCTGCTTTAAGAAGCAGTAAAAAAGCCATCCCAAACGAAGCTTTAGTTTCCTAATTATTTTGCATCTTGACTGCAAAATGAGCAAGAGAATGAAATAATATATTTTTTATACTGAGCCAATGCTTTGTAATGAATGAATAATTAATTTATCATTAAGTCTCATACTTTGGAAATAAGTTGTAAATAACTTCCCTACCCCTTTCAAAACCTCATTCAATTTGAATTTTCCTCTTTCATTCTATAAGAATGACTGAGCACATCAATAAGTTCTCTAGCTAGGAAATTGTAAGGACATTGGTGTAATATCCATTGTTATAGAATTGGTAAGAATTTTATAATTTTTGTGTGGATGTTTAACTTAGAGTTATTATAAATTTTAATAAGATTTGAAGTTTGGAATTGAGGAAATGTTAAGTGTCAAAAAGGCCTTAGAAGCACGATGGTGCTAGTCTAGACGACGTTGCAGCGTTGAGCCTTTTTTTAGAGAGAAGAAAATCCGAAGCACTAGGACGCATATCTCTCCACCTGAGAGAATATGAAATATTCTGGCCGAGCGTAGCGGCACTATATGTTGGAGCATCGTGGCATTGAACATTAAAATTTTTGTACTAAAAAATTGCTTTAACAAGCAGTAAGAAAGTCATCCCAAATAAAGCCTTTATCATTAGTCATATATATAGTCCATAGATTGCTTAATTCATCTCAAACAAAGCCTGTATCATGAGTCATATAGTCCATAGATTACAACCTTTTTATGTCTTATGGTCTATTTGAGACATTTTTTTGCTATTTTATTTTTTAGACTGTAACTTCAGTTTTTATCTCTCTATTGTTTTCTTGTTGTTTTTAAGAATTTTTTTTTGCTAAAGCTAGCTTTTATAGTATCTTTCAAACAAGTTATTTTCCTCACAAAAGCTTTACAACTAGATTTACAAAAAAAAATTATAGCCGTACCAAATAGACCATTTGTCTTAATTAACATAATTTTTAATTTGTTAGAGTTGTTTTTTTTTTCTTTTTTTATTTAATAATAGCATAGACATTAATTCTATGGGTGTCAAAAATTAACTCGACCAGTCAACTTGATCAAAAAAATTCAAATTCTGGTTTACCTATTAAATAAATAGGTTAGGTTCGAGTCGTGCATTTCAACCATTTTTTTAAACAGGTGGGTTTCAATTGACCCACCAGTTCAATTTTGATCCGAAAATGACATGTTTAATAATTTTCATAAATTCTTTTATTTATTAGTATAATATTCCTATTTTTAATCAATTAACTTAAAAGCTATTATTAAGAAGCTAATAAAAATATTTTTTAATTAAAACCTGTATATTATCGGGTCGGGTTTGGGTTGCTAGCTAGTCATGTTTAGGTTAAATTTTTTTATCAGTCAAACAAGTCGGGTTTGGGTTGACCAATTTGGGTCAGGTCAATTTCGGGTTGAACTCAAATCCGACCCGTTGACCCGTTTTGACACCCCTAATTAATTCTATATTAAGACCAATTTTCATCATTTGCATAGTTAAATTATTAGTATAGTGAAATCATTTACCATACATTCATTCTATACTATTATAACAATACCTCTATCTGGTTACATTAAACTTCTCTATTGCTTATTAAAATTAAAAAATTATAGTGTATGAAAACCGAGATTTTAAAATTTTGAACTCCTTACCCTCTTAAGGTAAAGTTCCCACTTCCCAGCAATTTGTCATGTTCCTGATTGCCCTTGAGATGATCACCAAGCAATTGGCAACCACGTCTAAATCCATAAATAAGATTTTATTGGGTCAATGACTTGCGCTACTAATCCATTAAAAGAAAACAACTAATATTTTTTTTGGGATTTACATAAATACCATAAAATGTGTATGTTTATATACCTAATATGTTAATCTTTATATTTAGTTATATGACAATGAAATATTTAAATCATATTAATTTATCTAAAGTACAATACTCATTTTTATGCATATGTCTTCATGTGTTTTAGGTACTTAAGTAATATATAACGGCATGACATGTGGACATAACTCGTGGGCTTGTCACTTTATAATTTAAAGCTTCGTTTGGGACAGCTTTAGATCACTATTTTTTTTTCAGATTTCAGGAATTTTTTGTACTAAAAAATAACTTTATAAAACAGTAATAAAATTGTCCCAAGACAACTTTCTAATGCAGATTTTTAGTACAAAAATTTTTTTCTACCTTAAAAAGCAGTCAGAAAGCCTTTCCAAATGAAGTTTTAAACTTTTTTTTTAGATAGCTTTACTGCTTTTTAAAGCAGCTTTATAGTACAAAAAATTGAAATTTTTTGTACTATAAAGCTGCTTTAAGTAGCAATAAAAAAACTGTCCTAAATGAAGCCTTAGTCAAGCTCTACAAGTCCAATCTACACCACCATGCATCTCTCTTCTTATATTCAACCTATAGGGGTCATCCACGAAGGTTTTCGGGTGGTTTACATGCTTGAAATAGCAGTGATAAAGGAAATTGTCAATCAAGTTATAATCTTGCACTAGTAGCAAATGTGTCAACCTTCAACACTCTTTACCATAAAGTTTTGACTTCCTACCAATCATATACCAACTCTAACAAGTTAATGGTGCCCATAGTGTTGGATCAAACCCCACAAATTATATATTTGCTACTAAAGATGAACATTACTTCTACACAATGATTATGTATAAAAGGTTTATATTATGTTGGGGGATCCTCTTGGCCTTCTCTCAAAGCTTCAAGGCTATGCTTATAGCATTCAATTGTAATTATCTTATATAAAAGGTTTACATTAACATAGTCCACACTCTCTTTCGAGACAAGATGACAACATTTATAATTAACAAATTATAAGACTTCTCTATCATTCCTAAAAACATCCACATTGATATACTAAGCTTGAAGCAAGATTAGCCAAACAAAACTATGGAATCTCAAGCAATGAACTTTTTTATATATATATTTTAAAACATGCAACCTCTTCTCATAGGCTCACATCGCTACTATAACCAGGAGTAGATATCCCTTTAGCTGAGCGGGGGAGAAGGGGGAACTACTTCACTATAGAGAAGAGGCATAGCACAAAACGGCTTATAAACCCTAAGCTCTTTACAACATATTTATATGACAAAATAAGGTACCGAAAATAAGAGGAATTTCAAAAATACCCATACAATCAAAATTTGTTTCGCCTTGCTTGGGGCCACTGCCCCATTTGACCCCCAACATATTTCTGAAACATATGACAGTTAAGGACATGAACAAACAAGGATTGTGTCAAATTCGAGGCAATATAAAAGCTGCCCCAAATGAAACCTAAGTCTTTTTTTTTTGTTCATTATCATATGAATTCTTGAGCTCAATACAAAACTTTTTTTTTGTTTTTTAGTTATGTTTCTCTTTCATAGGAATATAATTTTTTTTTTTTGAAAACTAAAAAATTATTATTTTTAAATATTTTGAAACTAATTTAGATGACATCTCTATTACTTTAGATCAATACAAACCTTTTTTTTTTAGTTATGTTTCTCTTTCATAGGAATATAATTATTTTTTATTTTGAAAACTAAAAAATTATTATTTTTTAATATTTTGAAATTGAAACTAATTTAGATGATATCTCTATTACTTTAATTAAGAAAAAAAATAATTATCATATAAATGATATGATATAATCCAAAGATTAGAACCAATTGTAAATTTTACTTTATTATTGTTGGGCCTTGGAGTATTCGCGACGATAGAGAAATATGAAGTTTAACGTCTTAGCATTGTACGAAGATCCAGCACATGCATAGATAAAAAAAAAGGTAGCATTCATAAGAGACGCCAGAGTTTTTACGTGGAAAGCCCTGAAAAGGGGAAAAACCACGGTGACTGGCCTAGTTTGAATGAACCCACTAGTATTTGTAGTCGATTACAAATGAGGCCCTTTTTAGGAAGAAATCCTTGGCTTGATGTCACAAATGTACGTCATATAGAGCGCATTACATGATAGGAGTTACAATAATCAACATAGACATGTTTGTTTGGTTAGAAGGGCCATAGTCGACATGAGACAGGGGTCTGAAAGACTGTAGTTGGCAGGAGACCGGGGTCATAAAGACTGTAGTCTGGTGATGGAGGTCGGAAGGACCATAATCGAAAAGAGACAGTGATCCGAAAGTCCTTAGTAGATAGGAGATCAAGGTCAGAAAGATCGTTGTTTGGTGATGGAGGTCAGAAGAACCATAGTCGGCAGGAGACAGTGGTCTGAAAGACTGTAGTAAAAGGGCGGTACTCCAAGAGAACTATCAAAGTCAAGTGGTGGCTCGGCAGAAGTTCGGGTCTCAAGTTGTGGTCCAGTAGAATTTCGGGTCTTAGGTGGCTGGTCCGACAGAAGTCCGGGACTCATGTGGTAGTCCAGCAGAACTTCGAGCGTCAGGTGGTATCCTGGTGGAGCTCGGGGCCTCAAGTGGTGGTCCGACGGAAGTCCGGACCTCAAGTGTTAGCTTGGTGGAGCACTGGGCCTCAAGTGGTGGTCCAGCTGAAGTTCGGGCCTCAACTGGTGGTACAACAAAATTTTAGGCCTCAGTTGGGGGTTTTGTAGAAGTCTGGACCTCAGGTAATGGTCTGACAGAAGTTCAGGCCTGAGGTGGTGGTCTGGTGGAGCACAGAGCCACCAGACCACCACCTCAAGTGGTGATCTGACAAAAGTCTGGGCATCAGGTGCTGGCCTGGTGGAGCACAAGGCCTCAAGTGGTGGCCCGGCGGAGCAACGATGTCAGGTGATGGTTCGGTAGAGGTGAGGATTTCAGGTGGTGGTCCGATGGAGCAACGACGTCAGACGGTGTTTCGGCAAAGGCAAGAGCCTCAAGTGGTGGTTCGGCAGAGCAACGACGTCAGGCGGTGGTCCGGCGAAGGTGAGGGCTTCAAGCTATGGTTCGGCGGAGTAACAGCGTCAGGCGGTGGTCCGACGGAGCAACGGCGTGAGGCGGTGGTCCGACGGAGGTGATGGTCTCAAGTGGTGGTCCGGTGGAGCAACGATGTCAGGCAGTGGTCCGATGAAGGTGAGGGCCTCAAGTGGTGGTTCGACGGAAGTTCGGTGGTGGTCGAGGAGGAGCGAGGAGGCAAGAGCGATCTTCGATCTCTCTCTTGCTCTCTTGCTTGGAGCCTCCCTTTTTCAAGAGAAAGGAGGGGTCTATTTATAGATTTCTGGAGTGGCATGGCCCGTAAATAGTTGAAAGATCAAGGGTAAATGGGGAGTGGTTGGATGGACGACCGATGTTGAATCCCTTGATCGTGGACCGTTCGTTAGACATTTAAATGTCTTATTGATGTCAGAATTCTGTGATCTTGAGCTCATTGGATTCATCTTGTCGAGCTGCTCGATTCAACTATAAGGACGTTATGTTTTGAAATTGTTTGGTAATCAAAATTGTGGTTTGAACCTTCCAACAATGCTTCTAACCCTTGATTTGGATTCATTTGGGATCGAATTTGGTGTCGTTGGGTTCGTATTCTTGAGACGCTTGGTTCGACTATAAGTTTGCTGAAATTGGAGTTTGGATGGTCCCAATTTTAATTTCGAAAGTTTCCAACTTTGATTTTGCATCAAGATTCGTGCCTGATAAAGAATTTTTTTATGACATATCAATTATATAATTGATTTTCTTTAATAATAACTCTAATAGAAAAAGTTTTTAAAATCACCGATGCCAATTCAAGTTCAAATGAAAAAATTATGCTGTGAAGTCACCGGCTCAACCCTATCTACTATCAATCATGTCGATGTTGACCACAAGCTCCCATCAAGATGCTAAGTTTTTTTTTTTCTTATTTTAAATTCCAAATTTTACTAGTAAATCAAACATAAGGAAAATTTCTTAATTGAAGTCACTTAGCTTGTGAGTCCCTATGTTAGGGGACTTCAACAACAACAACAACATCAAGCATTTATCCCACTACGTGGGGTCGGCTACATGAATCCTTTTTCTCCATTGTGACCTATTAAAAGTCAAATCCTCGTTTAAATCTAATAAAGAAAGGTCATTACTAATATTTTCTAACCAAGTCTTTTTAGGTCTACCCCTACCTTTCTTAACATAAGTCAAATCTAATACCTCTACTCTCCTAACCGGGTCATCACAAGGCCGCCGTTTTATGTGACCAAACCAACTAAGGCGACTTCAAAAATACCCATACAATCAAAATTTGTTTCGCCTTGCTTGGGGCCACTGCCCCATTTGACCCCCAACATATTTCTGAAACATATGACAGTTAAGGACATGAACAAACAAGGATTGTGTCAAATTCGAGGCAATATAAAAGCTGCCCCAAATGAAACCTAAGTCTTTTTTTTTTGTTCATTATCATATGAATTCTTGAGCTCAATACAAAACTTTTTTTTTGTTTTTTAGTTATGTTTCTCTTTCATAGGAATATAATTTTTTTTTTTTGAAAACTAAAAAATTATTATTTTTAAATATTTTGAAACTAATTTAGATGACATCTCTATTACTTTAGATTATAAAAAAAAATTAATTATCATATAAATGATATGATATAATCCAAAGATTAGAACCAATTGTAAATTTTACTTTATTATTGTTGGGTCTTGGAGTATTCACGACGATAGAAAAATATGAAGTTTAACGTCTTAGCATTGTACGAAGATCGAGCACGTGTACATAAAAAAAAGTTGTAGCATTCATAAGAAACACCAGAGTTTTTACGTGAAAATCCCTGAAAAGGGGAAAAACCACGGGGACTGGCCCAGTTTGAATGAATCCACTAGTATTTGCAGTCGATTACAAATGAGGCCCTTCTCAGGGAGAAATCCTTGGCTTGATATCACAAATGTACGTCATATATAGTGCATTACATGATAGGAGTTACAATAATCAACATAGACATGTTTGTTTGGTTAGAAGGGCCATAGTTGGCACGAGACAGGGGTTTGAAAGACCGTAGTTGGCAGGAGACCGGGGTCATAAAGACCGTTGTCTGGTGATGGAGGTCGGAAGAACCATAATCGAAAGGAGACAAGGATCCGAAAGTCCTTAGTAGATAGGAGATTGGGGTTAGAAAGATCGTTGTTTGGTGATGGAGGTCGGAAGAACCATAGTCTGCAGGAGACAGTGGTCCGAAAGACCGTAGTAAAAGGGCGGTACTCCGGGAGAACTCTCGAAGTCAAGTGGTGGCTCGGCAGAAGTTCGAGTCTCAAGTTGTGGTCTGGTAGAATTTTGGGCCTTAGGTGGTGGTCCGATAGAAGTCCGAGACTCATGTGGTAGTCCGGCAGAACTTCGGGCCTCAGATAGTGCACTGGTGGAGCTCGGGGCCTCAAGTGGTGGTCCGACGGAAGTCCGGGCCTCAAGTGGTGGCATGGTGGAGCACTGGGCCTCAAGTGGTGGTCCAGCGGAAGTTCGGGCCTCAAGTGGTGGTACAACAAAACTTCAGGCCTCAGTTGGTGGTTTGGTAAAAGTCTGGACCTCAAGTAATGGTCTGGCAGAAGTTCGGGCTTCAGGTGGTGGCCTGGTGGAGCACAGAGCCTCAAGTGGTGATCTAACAAAAGTCCGGGCATCAGGTGGTGGCCTGGTGGTGCACAAGGACTCAAGTGGTGGCCTGACAGAGCAACGATGTCAGGTGATGGTCCGGCGGAGGTGAGGGCTTCAAGTAGTGGTCCGACGGAGCAACGACGTCAGACGATGTTTCGGCAGAGGCAAGAGCCTCAAGTGGTGGTTCGGCAGAGCAACGACGTCAGGCGGTGGTCCGACGAAGGTGAGAGCTTCAAGCTATGGTTCGGCGGAGCAATGGCGTCAGGCGGTGGTCCGGCGGAGGTGATGGTCTCAAGTGGTGGTCCGGTGGAGCAACGATGTCAGGTAGTGGTCCGACGAAGGTGAGGGCCTCAAGTGGTGGTCTGACGGAAGTTCGATGGTGGTCGAGGAGGAGCGAGGAGGTAAGAGCGATCTTCGATCTCTCTCTTGCTCTCTTGCTTGGATCCTCCCTTTTTCAAGATAAAGGAGGGGTCTATTTATAGATTTCTGGAGTGGCATGGCCTGTAAATAGTTGAGAGAACAAGGGTAAATGGGGAGTGGTTGGATGGACGACCGATGTTGAATCCCTTGAATGTGGACCGTTCGTTAGACATTTAAAGGTCTTAATGATGTCAGAATTCTGTGATCTTGAGCTCATTGGATTCGTCTTGTCAAGCCGCTTGATTCAACTATAAGCACGTTATGTTTTGAAACTGCTTGGTAATCAAAATTGTGGTTTGAACCTTCTGACAACGCTTCTAACCCTTGATTTGGATTCGTTTGGGCTCGGATTTGGTGTCGTTGGGTTCTTATTTTTGAGACGCTTGGTTTGACTATTAGTTTGCTGAAATTGGAGTTTGGATGGTCCCAATTTTAATTTCAGAAGTTTCCAACTTTGATTTTGCATCGAGATCCGTGCCTGATAAAGATTTTTTTTTAATGACATATCAATTATATAATTGATTTTCTTATAATAATAACTTTAATAGAAAAGTTTTTAAAATCACCGATGCCAATTCAAGTTCAAATGAAAAAAATTATGCTGTGAAGTCACCGGCTCAACCCTATCTACTATCAACCCTGTCGATGTTGACCACAAGCTCCCATCAAGATGCTAAGTTTTTTTTTCCCTTCTTATTTTAAATTCCAAATTTTACTAGTAAATCAAACATAAGGAAAATTTCTTAATTGAAGTCCCTTAGCTTGTGAGTCCCTATGTTAGAGGACTTCAATTAAGAAAATTTCTTTTAAGGGTTTAGATTGTCCACTTTTACTTAGCTTTGTTGATGGACAAGTATGAATGGGAACTCCCAACTCGATCTCTTAAGTGGGGTCCAATCAATTACGGGTCAAGATGTTTCTGGATTGGTGCCTCTTCTTGATCAGCTGCGAATCCGAGCTGATATTGGGTGGATACCCGTTCAAAAAAAATCCCTAAGCTTCTCAAAATCAAATAAGCGACGTGTCAAATGCTCACGCTTGCCATTATTACGGCCAGAATTCTCTAAAGCAAACAGTTGGCCCGTAATTCCGTCCGTCCGATCGTTTGATTGTAGCGTTTCGTCCGGCTATCCCGCATCTAACCTTTTTTGTCTTCACATTGTATTTCTATGCACGGGGACTGTACCGTGGACCAGGAAGGGTAGTTTTGTCTTTTCGTCCAAGCTGGTAGGAGGGTCACGTTCGGTGGTCTTATTTGTGGTTCGCTATCCGGTAAGAATAGAGCGCCGGTGGCTTAACCGAGGTTTGGCGAGGTTCGCTGTCCCTATATATAATGAAGAAAGGTCCGAGCCGAGCACTTTTCTTTTCACCAAGGGACAAAACGAAAGATTGAACGCGGCGGAGGGTAGGAATCCAGAGAGGAGATATTGCCTTTCTCGGACGCGAGACCTCCGCCGCCGGAGATGGGTGATTCCGGCAGCTTCGTATCCATTGATGTTGACAGGATTTCGTTCGGCGGGAAGGTATTTTGGTCGTCCTTTTGCGTTCGTTTTTTACGATGCCAGTTGTTATTTGTTAATGATTTAGAAATGGGGAGGAGGAATCCTCGCGTTCTTTTTCCTTCGATTTGTTAGTGTGGGTGTTTTGGATGACGACTCTTTAATCAGAACCCGGGATTCTGGAATAATTGTTGGGTTGGTATTGGAGATGGATTTGGTTTTTTTATTCAGAGTTTTTTGCAGTCTTTTGTTGATGGTTTCTTGATGAAATTTAAGTTTTAATTGGATGTGGTAGATTTGATTTAGCTGTTACCATTGCGCTTTGGCTATGTGGTGGAGGACAATTGAACGCCTATTTGATGGATAATGGCTTTGCGATGATTTGTTCATCGTGGTCTCTGTTTGTAACTTTTTGTAATCCATCATCTGATATTGGAATTCGGGATGTGGTAACTTTGTGTTTCTTTTACTTTTTATCTAAGGTGAACAATGATCGAATATATTTCATTATCTATGTCCATTTGAAAGTTTTAGATTTTTTTTTATGCTATAAGTTATTTTCTATTTATATGCCATTAATTATTGTCGGTGAAGTTGCTGACTGGTTCCTTGCTTATTTTGAGGGTGAACATTAGATGTTATCTTTTTCACAAAGAGAAGTCTTATTTTTGGTCATGGTATCGTGTCTGTTAAAGGCTTAAAGAAGTTATTTCTAATGATTATTATTAGTAGTTATTGAAGTTTTCAGTTGGGCTCATTTGTTTAGAAGATTATGTAACATTATTATTATTATTATTTTGAAGATTATGCAACAATGAGTGTGCACAGAATATGAATTTAGGTTTTGTTGAGGTGGCCCCAAAATCTTTATCTGTTAGTTGCTTCATATCATTTTTGGAATTTATAAGATGGGACTTTTAAAGATATTCATCTTTAGAAGAGCAAAATGAACACTCATCATATATTATAGGTTGATCTTAAAAGTACAATTGCTTGAGTATTGAAGAAGATTAACAAAGGTAAAGCAGTAAGTGATAGTGAGATACCAATGTGATTTGTAGATGATAAAAAAATTATTGTAGTTTGGTTTACAAATATATGTAACATGATCTTAAAGAGCAAGGTTTTATTTGATAATTTTGTGTTGTTTTATGTTGTTAAGTCAACATTACTCGCACTAAATGTACAGGTTAAATTTCAAGAATGCACAGGTTACTCTACTTTTCAGAAATGTGCAGGTTATTCTGCTAGTATTGCTTAAGGTTGTGAAGCCATGGAGGCGATGTAGGCTTTTTAGGTGTTAATTCATTGGATTTATCATATAAGAAAAGGTTTATAAACTAGGACATTGCTTTTTCTGTTAAACCGAGGTGACTAAAAAGAGATTATTTTAGGAGATCTATGTTAAGTGACTAGAAAATCTTCATTTGAATGTTGCTCAAATTACACCATAATGCTTTGTATGAGAACACGCTTACCCATGGCAGCACCATGCTTGCTTCATATCAAAATAGTTTGTTGCGCGCACAAATGAACTAACAGAGCAAAATTTTCTCTCCTGTTTTATTAATACTTCTTCTCTCTAATAAGCTTAATGCCCTTTTTTCCCTTTAATTAGTGCAAAAACAACTACCCATGCCTATAAATGAAAGCATTTGCATTTTTAATTAAAATTTCATGACTTACCTCTTTGACGAGTGGTCTCCTGGAATCCGACACCTTGTGTCCTTCTTTGCTTGTAAATTACCTACAATCCAAATTTCGTACTTTCTATAATTTCTACAATTCATTTTCCAAGAAGTTGAATAAATTCAATTCATCCTATTTAGCAATTTACCTCGTAACCAGATTCTCCCTCATATAACAGATAATTCCTACAATCGGCAAAATCTTCCTTAGAAACTTCTACTACTATTTGGAATTCAATAAAACAACTGAAGAAAACCAAATTAATTACCTCGATTTGTTCCATT
The DNA here is from genome assembly GCF_001605985.2 of Dendrobium catenatum. Taxonomy (NCBI): domain Eukaryota; kingdom Viridiplantae; phylum Streptophyta; class Magnoliopsida; order Asparagales; family Orchidaceae; genus Dendrobium; species Dendrobium catenatum. The sequence continues at coordinate 1,288,638 of NW_021319133.1, read as the reverse complement.
CCTTCAATTTGCTTTTCTTCTTCTTAAACCGAAATTGTTTACGACAATTCTGCTTACAAAGCCACTCCAATACTTAGTTGATCCTAGCAACAAAATCCCACTTTTGCTTGTTGCCCACGCTGAAGCCGATCACAGTTTCTTACAGCGAACCCACAGACTGCTTCAATTCTTCATATGGCTACAGATCCTCACACCCGATTACTGCTCGCATCCGCCTTCTGTTACTAATGCCAAACAAACTTATGCTTCACATGCCAACCACCAATAATTCCCCAAACTTCTGACTATTTGCTGCTTGCATGAAATCAAACCGGAAGAACGGAAAAGGGCCCACAACTATAACTGAATTCCAAAACTCACATCCATTGCAAGAACCTATCCGGGCAATAGAATGTTACTTAATTTGATTTAATATTACTTAGTGTTACTTCTAATATTTACTTAACAGTAATTGTTAATATAAGATATAATTCCCTTAAAAAAGTAATTTCTTTACCTGAATTTTGGATATTACACTTTTTGGCTACAATACTTCTAAACTTTGCATGATATTCAAACACACCACAGTTGCCATGTTTGTTATTCTTAAATTGATCATGTAATTGGTCTTGATATTTAATGAATGGAAAATTTAATTTTCTTTACATTTCATATCAATTCAGGTTGATTTTATAAATTCAATGTCAAAATTCGTTGAAATTACTACTCACTTCAAATTAAGGAATATAAATTTGAAGCTCATGAGAATCATTGTCATAATTGTCTATAATCATAGCTTACCCTATGTTATTTATATTGCTTCATGTTAATTGATTGACCAAGTTATTATGTCTTTCTTCTTGTTGACATGATGAAATTCATGTTTGCTCAAATTGAATTTACCTCAAGTCAAATTTGTAATCTTCAATTTCAAGTTTATGCTGACTCACTCTAATTTAACTTAATATTGCTTGCATTGGCAACAAACCACTTACAAAACTGAAACAAATCTTGCCTTTTTGAAGTGCTCAATTCCTATAGAAACAATCACAAATCATTGGCTGGAAGTTCCACATCACTTTTTTGTTTGAAATTTTTGTGAGTTTCGATAGTAGATTGGTTCAACTTTCTTGTTTTGTTAACTTGAACATTTATTTTGTCCGAATCTAATCAATGTTGATTGCTTCTGTTGGTGGGCTCTATGACATAAAAAGTGGTAGTTTTTTTCCCCAGAAGGTGTTAACTGGTACCAAATCTTAATGAGGAATATGATCAAAAGAGTTTCGAGCTCTAGAGAATCATGATTTGAGGTATTTTATTCTAGCTAGGTCTTGTGAAGATACTTATGAGGCGACCAAATCCAATTGAGAATTGCAATAAAGAAGAGTACGACATGAATGAAAAAGCTCTTTATGATCAAGTTATGTGTGGGGGAATGAGGCCTTAATATAAGTCTTGGAGGAAAAAGTTATGAATGGATTTTGGCTCAAGATAAACTCTTTGTACATGGCTATGACCCCTAACAAAAATTTTATTAGAAATAAATAATATATTTAATACATATGCAAGTAGGAATATTTATTTAATCATACTTTAATGGGTTTAATTCATTATAAGAGGTTTAAGAAATGCATATGTATGGTAGATATGCGAATCAAATTTTGTTACTTTTGTTGTTCTTTAGTTAATTCTTGTAAGCATTTTTATAAAACTATATATGATAGAGATATAATTAGCTTATATTATTTTTTTCAAATTTGTTTTGTATTATGAAAGGATTGTGTATCGTAGGCTTGTAAGGGATGATATTACTCTTTTTGGGAAGCATTTTGAGAAAAAGGTAAACCTCTAACATTGGTGAAAGTAATTATCTAGGCAAGTACAATGATGCTGCTTCTAGTGCAAAAAAAAAAAAAAGACTCTCAGGGAGATTATCAAACTTCAAGGGGAATGATCATGCTAGTGTCAAAACCAGGGAGGATAGGTCTATAAAAGCTAGGATGATTGCATATTGATTAGGTATAAATCTTGGTGATACTCTTTTGATGATGGTTGAAAATAGATATAATGATTAGTGAATTTTTTTAGTCAAGCTTATTTGGATCATATATGTCTTCATAAGAAATTATTTTTCACTTATAAGCCATGTACAATTAATTGGCTATATTTATATAAGAAATAATGTGGTGCACAATACAATTGTTTTTTTTTTGCATAAGTTGATGCATGTTGGTGTGATTAAGATATTGATCACAACCAGATATATAGTAAACCTCAAGATAAATCTTATATCTTTGAGTGTTCTTAATAGAGTTGAAATTTGATTCTTAAGAGATGCTGAATTTCTTATTGATCGCAAGAGTTTATTTACTGTCATGAAAAGAAAAAAAACAAGTCGTTGGATTTTATGTTTTAAGATACAAATTTAGCAAGAGTTGTTTTAATTTCATCAGCATTTATGTTGGAGCACATGACTTGGGAAACAAAAAGAAAATTGACATCATGGATGTAGTTCAAATTTTGGAAGAAAAGATGGCAAATGTTGTGAGGAACTGAGGATGACTATTGAATTTGATTAGGTGGATATTTCTCATGTCACATGGTCTTCCCTAATGTTAGATTGAGGAGGAATTCACTTATGGAGCTTGAAGCTCTTAGTATGGACTATGGAGAGGAATCACAAAAGAGTTTCAAAATATACTACACAAACTTGAGTTAAAGACAAGATCATTAGGATGCCCCAAGTTTGCCCTTGTATATTGATTGCTCTTGTTAGGATAAGCATAAAATTCAAAATAGATAAATTTATGGTGACATATAAGTTTATTTGAACCATATTTGATTTAAATGCTCACCTCCTTAAATTCCTATATATTGATGGAGGAGAAGAGAAGTTGGTTATTTGTACGGCGTTGTGCTAGGATCTTTTTTTATTTACCTTGCGATGCCTTCTATAGGAAAATAGAAAGGAAATGCTTGGGTTGTATGATAGTGAGAGAGAGAGAGAGAGAGAGAGAGAACCCTAGGTGAGGGTGAGCTCAGTACCCACCGGTCATTAGAGAAGTCTGTGGCTCGCGGCTTATCTTCTTCTTCCCCTTTCTTTTATCCCCACCGGCCGACCCCCTATTTGCCTCCCAATTCGCCGACCGCACCCTCCCATTGCCCCAACCGCCGGCCACCTTCCCACCATCATCCAATCCCTTGACCCCAAAGCCTTCCCCACCCTAACCGCCGGCCAAGCCCTCACAACCGCCGACCAAACTCCTTTTCCCAAGCTACACCGCCGGCCACATCCCCTTTTTCGCATTAATGATGAGCTCAATCATCATTATTATTTACCTAAACTAGCCTAAGTAATTTGAGAAATAAATTATCTCAATTTGAAATTCAAATTTTGAATTTCAAATAATTTCCTAAATTAATAAAAGCTAAATTAGGAAAGTTTTAAATCTAAATCCAATTTGATTTTAAATTGAATTTGATTTAATTATCTTTTCCTAAATTAGAGATCTCATTTAGGAAGCTCTTAATTCTCTTCCCAAACCCCACCTCCCTCTCTCTAGATGCCGCCGGCCCCCCTAGATTCCACCTCCCTTTGTTTTCTTTTTTAATCCCTAAACCCTACTTGAATTTGAACTCAATTTCAAATTCATTTCCCTCCAAAATCACTTAAACCTGAAATTAATTTCGGATTTATTGAGATTTCCCCAACCCAAACCTAAACCTAACGTAATCCACAAACTCCCCGCGCCCCTCTCTCCTTGGCCGACCCCTCCTCTCCCCTTATTTCTCTTGGAAATCCTAATTCTTTCTTGAGTTTTAGAGCAAAGAAGAGAAGACAAACTTTCTCCTCCCATCTACCATTAGTGCATGGCTGACCTTGAGGTTGACCACGGATTCGTATGCAACGCTCAAGGAAAATCGACATCTTGCAATCCCCTTTCTTTGATGCAGACTGAGAATACGAGGATTCAGTGGAAAGCTACATAAATCGCATACTCTATCATCTCGCCGAGAAGATTGACGAGCAACGACCAACAGAACATTGGCAAATCTTATGTCGACCATCAACTTCCCCTCCGGCTAATTCTTCAGCGGACAATATCTTACGCGTCACTTATCTTGTGATGGCATCACTAGGGTAACTTCTACCCTTTCTCCGCTAAACTCCAATTTCAAGAGCGAGAGTGAGGGAACTCAGGATGAACACTTCTCGTTGTTACGCCGTGGATTTATTTCATTGCCATTAGTTTTACTTCCTTATTTTGTTGTTACTTGCAAGTATCTTGTTAATCTCATTTGTAATCGCTTGCTATTACATAAACTTCTAATGGAAATTTCTAAGAATCTAACTTGGTGAAACATAAGTTTACAATTAGCAAGGTTAAAGTTCAAATTATTATTAAGTTCCAAAAGCAATTCTTGTTTACTTACATGTTTCACATAATCTTGGTATCAAAGCATGGCTCATGTAGTAGCATGTGTTAGGATTTGAATTAGAGTTTGTCCTAGCATCATTTAAACTTAATTCTTGCAAAACACTTTATTTAGAAGCTTTACTCTCTAGCATTGTTTGCTGTCCACTGCATTTTTACATCATTTAGAAGGCATTAGGTGCATTGTCATATAGAGTTAGGTGCTGCCCGTTATACCTTAGTATCCCTAATTATCACCTAGCATATCCCAATGGACCCGGAACAAATTCAGCAAACTTTAGATCTAATCATAGGACAACTTGGAACCGTTACCCAACAGATTAGAGAGACCCAAGTTGACTTAACTGAATTCCGCCATCAAGTTGAGGAACGTCTTGATCACATAGAAAGGATAGGAAACGAGCCTCTTTACACTCCATCTCGACCAAGTCCACCAAGGAACGTCTTGATCACATAGAAAGGATAGGAAACGAGCCTCTTTACACTCCATCTTGTTCAAATATCATTTCCCCATTTCCCATCTTGATAACATGTTAGACATGATGATCGGATCCACCCTATTTTCTAAAATTGATCTTAAGAGCGGTTATCATCAAAGTAGTGGGATAAAGGCTTGTTGTTGTTGTTGTTGTTGATCTTAAGAGCGGTTATCATCAGATTAGGATCAGTCTTGGAGACTAATGGAAGACTGCATTTAAAACTAAAGATGGACTTTACGAATGGACGGTTATGCCTTTTGGTCTGAGTAACGCATCGAGTATATTTATGAGAGTTATGACCCAAGTCCTCAAACCCTTCTTAGGAAAATACGTAGTATCTACTTTGATGATATTATAATATATGGTAATTCCGTGGATCAACATCTAAATCACTTAAAATAAGTTTGTGGTGTTTTGAGGAAAGAGCAGTTATATGCTAATCCTAAGAAGTTCATGTTTCTCACTAATAATGTGACTTTCCTTGGATTTATCATATCCTCTCAAGGTATATTCGCTGACCCTGAGAAAATACGAGCAATTAATGAGTGACCTAAACAAAAAAATATCATAGGTGTTAGGAGTTTTTATGAATTGACCATATTCTATTGGAGGTTTATTAGAAATTTTAGTACTATAGTTGCCCCAATAATGGATTGCCTAAAGAAGGGAGAATTTCAGTGGACCACTGCCCCCCTTCGAAGAAATCAAGAAGCGTATGGTAGAAGCCCCGATTATGATACTACCCAACTTTTCTAGAGACTTCGAAATAACATCCGACGCTTCTGGCATTGGTATTGGTGGAGTCTTATCCTAAGAAGGACACTCGGTCGCTTACTTCAGCGAGAAATTGAATGACATTAGGCAACGATACTCCACCTACGACAAAGAGTTTTATGCCATTATTTAGTCCCTTAAGTATTGGAGACATTACCTACTCCCTCAAGAGTTTGTTATTTTTTCGAATCATGAGGCGTTGCGATACATTAATTCCCAAAAGAAACTCAATGCCTGACATGGTCGTTGAGTTGAATTCCTACAAGAGCATGCTTACACGATCAGACATAAAGCAGGATCCGAAAATAAAGCAGCTGATGCTTTAAGCCGCCGAATCATGGTTACTCGTGAGATGAGGGCTGAAGTTATTGGATATGAGGCCTGAAGTTATTGGATTTGAGCGCATTAAAGAAGATTACAAAGATTGTCCAAACTTTAAGGATACTTATCTGCTATTAATGACTGGAAGTAAACGTATAATCCATGATTTCTTCTTGGACAATGGATATTTATTCAAATCCCAAAAGCTCTACATCTCCAATACGTCTCTTCGTGAATACCTCGTTTGGGAATTACATGCTGGTGGATTAGCTGGACTTTTGGTCAAACCAAAACTATCGCGGCTGTTGAAAATTGATTTTATTAGTCTAATCTTAAGCGTGATGTTAGTAGGTTAGTAAAACGGTGTCACACCTGTCAGTTGGTCAAACAAAGAAAGCAAAACACTGGCCTCTATGCACCACTCCCCGTACCCAACTGCCCCTGGCAAGACGTGAGTATGGATTTCATCCTTGGACTACCCAAGACCATTAGGAAGCATGATTATGTCTGTGTGGTAGTTAACCGATTCTCAAAAATGGCACACTTCATTTCTTGTTCCAAGACTTTTGACGCCTTTAGCATTGCAAAACTATATTTCGATGAGGTAGTTAGACTTCACGGCCTTCCTAAAACCATAGTGTCAAATAGAGACGTTAAGTTCACTAGCTATTTTTTAAAGACTTTATTGCACAAAATGAGTATCAAACTATAATTTTCAATTGCCTTTTACCCACAAACCGATGGGTAAATAGAAGTAGTGAATAGGAGCTTAGGCCACCTCCTCAGGACCCTAGTAGGTGAACACATTCGAGATTGGGATTCCAAGTTACATATACCTGAGTTCGCTTATAACAAGTCTATGAATTGAACCACGGGTCTGAGTCCAGCTAAAATTGTGTTCTCGTACCAACCTAGACAACCTATAGACTTAATCCCTATGGGTCCTAAGTATAAAGCATCTGAGTTTGCATTTGCATCACATCAACAAGAATTGCATAAGAAAATTAATAAAAAAATTGAACAAAACAATGATAACTATAAACTAAAGAAACATTCAAAAAATTTGAAGTTGGAGACTTTGTAATGGTTCAGATTTGTCCAAAGTGGTTCCCATAAGGGACTGTTAAAAAGTTACATGCGAGAAGCGTATGACCTTTCAAAATAGCATCAAAAATAAATAGTAACACTTATGTGCTAGACCTTCATGAAGGTTTTAACATTAATCCTACGTTTAACATCAAAGATCTAGTAGCCTTTGAGGGTCCAGAGTTAAACTTCTTTAATCTACTAAATAATGAGCCTCGTGTGAACCTACCTTGTTAGAGCTCTAGCTTACCTCCACTCCCAAACATCCCTATTTTACCCAATGCGGAGAAGGTTGAGGCAATACTTAGTGATGAGATTATTTCCACTTAAGACGGTGCTGCCAAAGGTAGTTCAATGGACAGGAAAATCGAAGACGGAGAACACGTGGATTGACCACGAGGAGCTGCAGAGATTGTACCCTAATCTGTTTGACTGGGTCGAGCTTTCTCCCACCTGGGGAGAATGATGTGGACATCAGCCAGATATTTCGACATGTGTACCATCGACGGAATCATAGATCGACGGCTACCATTCAAAGTCTTTACTTTTGATTATTTATGTTTTATTTATTTTGCATTTCAGTTTTTCTAGTTTACCCATATGGGTAATGAGTTCTTATTGTAGCCCTGAGGGCATTTGAGTCTTTCTTCTTTTCTTTATTATTGAGGCCTATATATAGAGGTCTTTTGCTTTGTAAGAGATTAATGAATGATTCAATAAAATTTGATATTTGTCTTCTTCTTGTGTGTGCACTAGAGAGAAGAGAGAACCCTAGGTGAGGGTGAGCGCAATACCCGCTAGTCATTGGAAAAGTCTGTGGCTCACGACTTATCTTCTTCTTCCCCTTTCTTTTCTCCCCACCGGCCGACCCCCCATTTGCCTCCCCAAGCCGCCAATCATACCCTACCACTGCGCCAATCGCCGCCACCTTCCCACCATCATCCAATCCCTTGACCCCAAGGCCTTCCCCACCCTAACCGCCGGCCAAGCCCTCACAACCGTCGGCCAAACTCCTTTTCCCAAGCTACACCGTCGGCCACATCCCCTTTTTCGCATTAATGATGAGCTCATTCATCATTATTATTTACCTAAACCCCTCTCCTTGGTCGGCCCCTCCTCTCCCCTTGTTTCTCTTGGAAACCCTAATTCTTTCATGAGTTTTAAAGCAAAGAAGATAAGACAAACTTCCTCCTCCCATCTACCATTAGTGCATGGCCGTCCCTGAGATCGAACCATGGATTTGTATACAATGCTCAGGGAGAAATTGACATCTTGCAATCCCCTTTTTTGATCCAGACTGGGAATACGAGGATTCAGTGGAAAGCTATGTAAATCGCATACTCTTTCATCTCGCTGAGACGATTGACGAGCAACGACCAATGGAACATTGGCAAATCGTCGTCTGACCATCAACTTGCTCTCCTCCGGCTGCTTCTCCGGCGGACAATACCTTATGCGTCACTTTTCTTGTGGTGGTATCACTAGGGTTACTTCTACCCTTTCTCCACTAAACCCCAATTTCAAGAGCGAACTTAGGGTAAACAATTATCGTTGTTACGCCGTGGATTTTTGTTTCATTGCCATTAGTTTTACTTTCTTATTTTGTTGTTAATTGCAAGTATCTTGTTAATCTCATTTGTAATCGCTTGTTATTAGATAAACTTCTAACGGAAATTTCTAAGAATCTATTTTGGTGAAACATAAGTTTACAATTAGCAAGATTAAAGTTCAAATTATTATTAAGTTCCAAAAGCAATTCTTGTTTACTTACATATTTCACATGACAAGATGTCTGACCATGTTGTTATGTAAATGATGACTCATTGAATGCAAATTTATTTGTTATTTAATCCTTAATGTGAGAGTTTTCTACATGAGACACATTGATCATATATAATCATTTTGTTTTGAAAATTTGGCTCATTAGAGTGAGCCATGTAATTTTTTTTATTTGAAAAATTGATTATCATATGATTAATTTTAGATTGTTTACATGTTAATTGATAGAAAAAGTAGTTTTATTCTAAAAGCCTATCGTATCATAAGTTCAAGCTAATCCCATTCCAAACAAGTGAAGAAATTTGAAAAAAAAAGGCATGCATTTTTAATATGCATTCAAAGTAAACAATCAATCACATGTATAAATCAATCATAGAAAAGTAAAGTCCAGTCAAATTATTACAATTTAGGGAATGTAATAAAAAAAAGTGGCAACTAAATTGTCTGTCTTATACAACCCAGTAACAATTAAGACTTGATTTGTGTGTCGTCAAATTTGAGCTTATGGTGCATTCAAGGCTTCACCAAGGAAGTTCATCCTTCTAGTTCACCACTCCGGTAATTATACCGCACAGGTCCAAACAACTTCTTAAGCCTATTAATTATATTTTAAAATGCAAAAGATTTAAGCTTGTAAAACAAGAGGAGGTTAGTAAGCAGTTCATAGTATATGAATGAAAATCATCAAATATTTGCTGATCCTTGGAATGCCAAGTCAGCTTCTACTCTATTGTTCATGTATCTTTAGGGGTTTTAAACAACACTTATAAACGATCATAATTTATTTGCCCTCTTTTGGGCATGACCACATGCAAATATATATCCTAACCACTTAAGTGTAATAGCCACAATGTAGACAATTCAATAAGCATCACAACATATAGATCAAACACATGAAAGAAAAATCCTAATTCTTATATGGATGTCTATGGGTTGTGCATCTAAGTGTGTGCTGGCTTGTGTAATATGTCAGACTATAAGTGGTATCTAATTTTATTATGGAATGGAGGATATTTAAATTTAATCCATAGGTGATCCTATCTTAAGTTATTTGTGACTTGAACTTTTATGTAATTTTTTAATTATTTCATATTTACAAGGTTATAAAGAACTCATAGAGCAACTACTTGCTTTGGGGAATGCATGTTACTCATGGAATTCTAAGATCTAATGTTGTAGATATTCCACATTTTGGGGTGGAATGATTTATCATTGCCAAAAAAGTTTGCTAAGTAATTTTTTAAGGTTTTTTTAGAGTTCTCTTAGTATTTTGATAAAATATAGATGTTTATCTAATAGGGTAAGGTAAACTTGTCTAAGGGTTTGATGTAGGATTTTATTAAATTCACCTAATTTGGTGAGGTGAATTTCAAGAGAAATAGACTCCTAAGGTAAATCTTGTAGCTTGTGTTTTAATTGTCATGAGAGGGAGATATCCTTTATTTTTGTTTAAATGAAAGAAACCTGGAGTGGAGCTAAGGGAAGATGTTATCTATTTGATTGGACCAAATAAATAGACTTTGCAAGCTTCTATAATTTATATCAATTTTGTCATGATACATGTCTTAGGAGAATCCAAAGGTCAATATTGGCATGATTTACAAATCCTAAAATGTGCATTGAGTGACTTGCGTTCTGGATGATTAATCATTATCACTCTTAGTCATTTAAATTGAAAGTGCAAAGCATACTTAAATAATTTGGAAACATGTAGGGATTTGATTTGTTGGTCCTTGAAGATCCCCATCTATCTCAAATTTGCTTCACAAATTAAATGAGCATATTCAACAATCTCCCAACTATTTTAGAAATGATTTACCCTAAATCCTGCTCCTAATCGAGGAGATCCTGTGATTTGACAGAAATGCAGTGACACTGGCTATGAATTTCAAGATAATATCGGCATTGGATTTAAATTACTTGATTTGGAAGCTAATTGGGTTTTAATTGAATCAATTAGGCTTGAATTGAGTTTGAAGTGATTTCGATTTGGTTCGATTTGAGTTGGTCCGAGTTGATTTGATTTAATTTGGGTTCAATTAAAGTCGATTTAGGTTTAATTGAGTCGATTGTACCCAATCAGTCATGCATTGGAGGAGTGTTGGGGCACAAGTCCAATGAACCGACCTGCATCATTGTTCCATACAGGCTCTCATATGAGAACAAACCATGAAAAATCACTGAATTTTCACAAGTTTACAAAGTGGATAGCAAACATATGAGTTTTTTTAGAGCGAAAATGAAGTTTCTACAAGTCCCTATGGGTTTGGGAGGCATCATACACACAACTAATGGTCGATAAGCCTAGGACTTTCTAAATTTAAAGGATTTATCTCACTCGAGCTAGTGTCCAGCGGTTCTGACTGTAACACCTTTACCTTGAAGAGGTAAAGGCGATTCATCTCGGATCGAGTTGAATTGGATTCGACTAGGCTCGGTTGAGTTGGATCGACTTAATTAAACTCAAATCAACTTAAATCGAACTCAAATCAAATTTAATGAACCCAAATTAAATTGAATTGACTCAAATCAATCCAAATCAAACTCAATTCAAGCCTAATTGATTCAATTTAAACCCAATCAGCTTCCAATCAAGAGATTTAAATCCAATGGTGGTACCTTAAAATTCGAAGCTTGTGCCGCTGACTTTCCCTCAAATCGAGGTATCTCCTCAATTAGGAGTGATTTGGGCGGCTATAGCAGAGATCGAGTGGGGAGAAGCATTCAATTTTTTCACTTCTATGTGCGTCCAAATCGAGAGAGGGAGAGAGAGAGAGAGAGAGAGAGAGAGAGAGAGAGAGAGAGAGAGAG
>NW_021319133.1:1139782-1273741 GCF_001605985.2 Dendrobium catenatum | reverse complement strand
AATACGCTACTACATAAATGACAAAATACAAGTCATGCTCGTGGCCGTCGATCTCCGGCGTCGACAATGCTGACGATGTCCTCATCAATTTTCTTGCCTCCTTTTCTGCTTCTCATTTTATCCTTTCTTTCAAGGGATAGTTTTTTTATTCTCTCTGCTTATGGCAGCAGATATGTCATGCTTCCAAGGATTGTTCTTTTTCCCTGAAGCAGCTTCTCTGTTGCTTCACAATTTCTGCATATATAATATCTGTCCTCCAGGGCATGAGGTCAGTAATTTAACTTTTTATCTTTCCAATTTCTTTGGACTTGTACATGATTTTGTTTGTGGTTTTTGTCAAGAGTTTTTGCAGTTAGCAGCAACTCCAATTTCTTCAGATATTCCTGTGCCTTCTGTTGATGATTTGGTTGATCAGGTTGCTGAGATTCTCGACTTCTTTGGGTAACTTTCAGATCGCTGCATCCATGAATTTCTTGAATATTCATAGTACTTTCTGTGTATCCAATTATCAAATGCAAAGTCAATTGCCGAGAACTATTATAACCATTAGCTACTTCTTTTTCCCAGGTTAGATTCGGTCATGTGTATGGGGGTCACGGCAGGTGCTTACATTCTTACCGTTTTTGCTGTAAGTTTTACACACGATGTTTGTAGTCTTCCTGCTTGGTATTCACCACAAATTGTCCTTAGAATATTTTTGGCACCTCATATAATGATCTCAGACGAAGTTCAGTGATCGTGTGCTTGGTTTGATACTGGTATCTCCTCTCTGTAGAGCAGCTTCTTGGACAGAGTGGCTGTATGATAAGGTTTTTCTTCAGGCATTTTCTTTTTCTACTCCTACTTAGATGCAATTCTGAAAGGTTAGAGGAACCCTCAGGTGCTGTCAAATTTGCTATATTTCTGTAGAGTCTGTGGCTTGTTCAAGGATTACTTACTCCAGAGGTATTTCAGTAAGGTATTTTACGAGAATTTAATTTTCCCTTCTAGGTTCATGAAACCATTTTTTAGTTTTCATCTACTCCCCTTCTGGCTGGCTCTTACAGAAATTTCTAGAAAACGCACAGATCCCAGAATCTGATATCGTGCAGGCGTGTATCTGTGTTAGTATCCCCAACTACTACTCGGCTTGTTTTCGGTTTATTGCTTCCTACCATGTTCTAGACTAAGCTTTCTTCTATGTTACATTTGCAGTTACTAAAAGAGAAGCGAAGTACAAATGTATTGAGGTTTTTCCGGTCCATTAATGGGTATGTTTTCATGGTTTCTCTTTGCGTCACCATGCACCTTTAGATGAACTCTTAACAGCTTCTGCTTCTATTGGGCAGGCGATATGATATCACTGCAAAGTTGAACCAGCTAAGGTGCAGAACGTTAATATTTGTTGGAGAGAATTCTCCTTACCATTCTGAATCACTTCACATGATCTCAAAGTTAGATCACAGATGCAGTGCACTTGTCGAGGTATTTTTGTGTGACTTTTTTAATATGATTTTATTTCTATACCACTGAGATTTTAAATATTAATTCTATATCATTTTACATTATTAACTCTTACAAATATCTCCCTCTACATTAAGGTTAATCATAAGAGAATACTCCATAATTATTGAGGAAAAACTTTAACATCACCTTAATTATTTCTACAACATCCCTCTCTAAAACTTGGTGATTGCTAAAATCCTTAAAGGTTAAATGTAACCCACAAGTACAATCATGCGGGTCAGGGTGGTTAACTTATGCTTCCAGGTCAAAAATTTGCCCAAGTTATATAATTGACTAAGGCTTCGTTTGGGACGATTTTTTTGTTGCTTCTTAAAACAGTTTTCTAGTATAAAAATTTTAATTTTTTAACTAAAATTTCTGTAAGGATCAACAAAAAAAGCCGTCCCAAACGAAGCCTAAATTGAAATGATTAAATCAGGAGATAATGTCATCTCAGATTTAACTATGATAATGAGAGTTGATCAAGTGATAGTGATAATAATGTGTGGATTAGGTTTACATGACTTGGTATGCTAGGAAGAAGATATGTCTAGGTGGAAAAAATAGAGAAAAGGTTTCGTTTTCTATAAGAGGGCTATAAGAAATAGTCCGATATTTAGGTAAAACATTGCTTATAGCATCCAAAAATAAAAAATGCAGGTTCAAGCTTGCGGGTCGCTAGTGACGGAGGAGCAACCCCATGCTATGCTGATACCATTAGAATTTTTCTTCATGGGTTATGGCCTATACAGGCCATGTCAGTTGGGTGGCAGCCCACGCAGCCCACTTAGTCCCTTGTGCATCTCAGCTGAGCTTCTGTCGCCTGAGAGCATGGGCTTGAAGCTAAAGCCGATCAAGACCAGGATCTCCCTTAAGTCTGACCAGGGTGGTGGGTTAGTTGCCTAGGGGGAAGGTTTTGCTATTCTTTTGGTAATCTAATGTTGGACGGTTGAGATTTGGATACGTTGGCCCTTTTGATGGCTGGAAATCATTTTTTGGGTGTAGATAACAGGGGAGAAAATGTGGCGGGCATTGTTTGGAGTATATGATATTTCATTCATTTGCAATCATAATGTGTTCATTCCTGTAACTACGATGGAATAAGATCGGGAAATTTTGTTTGTTCATCATTATTTCCTAAAGTCCTATTATCGTTAGAACTCTCTATGGTCTTCATTATTATTGGATATGCTGTGCGAATGGTGAGGTTCTAAATTCATCTTAAACTGATCATAGATTTGCATTTTTTATTCATTATTGTTGAGATCATGTAAGCTTTAATCTGTTCAGGCATGAATGGAAGATTGAATTGATGTTTATTTTATTCGATTTAATTGAATAGGAGATCAAATGATAACTAGCTAAACAAGCTAATTAATAATTGACTCAAACAAACTAAACAAGCTAATTAATAATTGTCTCAAAAGAAAATGGCTCTCTTACGATGAATTATTTTATGCGGACGTCGAATGTTATCCAGAGCCCAATGAAAATGTTTCATGTCAACCCCTACTCGGTACTACGGCTCGATACTGCTCAGTATTGGATGATGTGATTGCACCTGATTCGCCTCTGAACAATAAGCTGTGTCCAGTGTCCGCACAAAATAATCTCTCCAAACTTGCAAGTGTCTTCTGGTCCACAAAACACAAATATAGTTAGTACAACTGATTATGATATTGTAAGCATATTCGAGATCATGTGAGATAAGTGTTTGTTAGGCATGAGATAAGTGTTTGTAAGGCAATGCCTAGAGATGTGTGTTTATGTATTATATGCAAAATATTGCAGATGTACCAATATCAATATTATCATACAGGTCATATAAGAATCATGGTCGCTAACTCTCCTGCAGAGTCATGTGGTATTCAATAAAAAGAGTTTCATCATATGACATGCTTACAAACATTTACATATTTATATTAAAGTATGAAATTACATTAAAAAATGCAAAAGATGAAATAACTTGTGTTCTATATTAAGAAATGCTTCCTGTGTTAGAAACTTGAGCAAGAACCTCACACAATGCCTATCAACCGAATCTTATATATATATATTAAGGTTCTCAAACCTCCTAGGCTCATTATGAACAGCCAGGCTTGATAGGTCTAATTATCTAAGCATAAGTAACTATATACACAGACGGGCTTCACATAATAATTTGGAACGCTTCTAAACCTTTCAAACATCTCCATATACATTTCACCTCAACATACAGTTATCCAATTAAGGCTATAGACCATAACAGTCGTTATTAAATACAATTCGAATGAACTGCAGTCTTTTATCCCTTTTGTTGAAACCTATGATGCACAGATGCAAACACGATGACACGGATACGATATTACATGGACACGGGTTGAACACAGTATAATAACTTTTATATTTTGAAAATAGTTTAAAAAAATTGAATAAATATAATATTAAAAATAATTTAGAAATAATAAGACATTTAACTAGAATTTGTGTTTAGGTGTCGTGTATCATGCATCGAGAAAGAAGGCAACAATTTTATAGAGAGTCAGGAATCGATGTTATGCAGTAAGTATCGAGTGTCAATGTTAAGAGGACGTCTGTCATCAATGTTGAGAGGGCGTTAGTCATCGATGTTAAGAAGACGTCTGGATAAAGATGAGTTGTCAATTTGTGGGTGTAGAAATTGCTAGCGTTGAGCATCAATACCAAGACAGTGTCAAACTTTGATATTGAGACGGTTTTGGAATGTCGATGTTGTAAGAATGTCAAACGTTGTTATGTTGAGATGACATTGAGCATTGTTGTGAAACCAAAATCACGACTCACCAAAGAGAAATGAAAATGAGAATATTCGATGAATGAGATATTGAGTGCGGTCGATTGATTAGGTGTTATTGATAATAAATAAAAAATTAATTTTTATATTTTAAATAAATAAAAATTTTAAATATAAGAAATTATATTTTAAAAAAAAAAGATTCATGAAATATTTATGACACACGTGTGTGTCCAATTTGTATTTAATATATTTTTTAATCGGACACGTTATTGACGAGTCCAACATATGTTGAAGGAGTGTCAGACGCATGTCGTGCCGGATATGGTATGCTTTTTTGAGAAGAAGTATTTGTGCGTCATAGGTTAAAACTCATATCTCTTGAGAGGTGCGTTGGAAATAATCTTGATACGTCCAAGACTGCAATTTCAGGTCTCTAAGGACTTTTTCACTCCTTTATTTAAGTACAAATAAGCATTATTTTCTCGAACATATTGCTTAGTTTATATATCTCTATTTAATCCTCAAAAACAATACTCTTTATAACCTTTTTTTAATAAATATGAAGACAAATCAGTTGTCAACCCAAAAATGAAGCAAATTTTTAGTGTTGAAACTCATCAGCCTTCCTTTTGCTAGTGCTTCAGCACCCCCTTGTCTCATTTTCATGTGTCTGATCTCAGCTTCTTCATGAAGGAGCACAACATTGAGTTTTCTTTGTATTATACATCTTCAAAGACTTTGTTAGGTCATTAGCTTCTTTTATGAATTTAAAGAGGGGTGCTTAAAATTGCGTGTAATTGTCATTTAGAACATCTATATTTATAAAATATGAAATATGTGTGAGGTTTTGGGGGATAACGATGTGCAAATCTGGATGACAGAGATCCGAGCAATTTCTGATGTTTGTAACTAAAACCAATACCAACTCCATGAAGCTCTTGCAATTAGCATTTTCCTTGTAACCACCTAGACATCAAAATTTTATTTGATCCCTTCTGTCATCCAAATCCACCTTCCCGACCTTCACCAATGGACCCATAATCAATATCTCCACTCTCTTCACTCATAAAGTTTTAGCCAAAAATCTTGTCTTATGTTGAATCTTAGCTTTTGATTGTTGCTTCGGAATCACTACCCCTTGCCTCTTATGCCAACTATTTCTATCCTTGGTGCTCGATTTGTTCCTAATTGGATCTTCTTAGCTCCTCATATTGCTTGGCTATTCCTCTTAATGCTTTGCAAGGCTATGACCAAATTTGTATAAAATAGTCCAGTTGGGACTCCTATTGACATCATTTGTCATCACGCTTCAATACTAGCACAAAATCTTACATTATTGTCATCTCGCATAAATCTAGATCAACAACATAAACTAATAACTTTTCTAGCACCATGCCAACCTACCATGATCAGAGTTTAGTACTTCTTGTTAACATATTAACATTTAACCATCACAGTATTTCTTGAGAAGCATGTTCATGTAATGTTTGATAGTTATTTTGAACCCTTATATCCTTGTAGACTGACTCTCCCATTATCAATTTGATCCATTACTAATAGTCCAATAACTATTCTTTCTCCTTTAGTTCAACATTTCCAAGCAAAGCACATTAGCTCTTGAGTTGATGTCCTTCTAGACCAATTGTTGATGTATCCATGAAGTTATCTCATTGACTTTGGCCATGAAGCCTCTAGCAATTGATCACTCATGCATTATTTATCTGGTGGTCTTAGTGCCAGTTAACTCACAAATGATGGGTCTTGTCAATAATTTCCTCCACTAGCAACTCCTCTCAACCTCATAACATCTCATGTTTGTTGTAAATTCCTACCTATTCTATACTTCAAGCATGTTCTCCGCTTATCTCTCATACAAACACATTATCAGTATCACATTAATGCTAAGTTTACATTTCTAACCCACTTTTCTTAAGCTAATAACAATCCTTATTAGCACCCAGAATATTTGTAGATGACTCCCATCCAACTAAGCTAACAACCTATCTACCACCACGCCAACCTATCATGATTGAGTTTAGAATTTCTTCTCAACATATTAGTATTTCAACCAACATCATTTCTCAGGAAACCTACCCAAGTATTGTTTGATATTATTTAGAACTCTTATATCCTTATATGCTGGCTCTTCCATGATCAATTAGATCCATTACTACTACCCTAATACCATTCTTTGTCCTTTTGTTCGGTGCACATTAGCTCTTGAGTTGATGTTCCCCTATGGATCAATTCTTGGTGTCTCCATAAAAGGTATCACATTGGCTTTGGCCTTCGGCACTCTAGCAATCGATCACTTATTATTTTTCATGTTGCTTTAATGCCCTTCAGCTTCTCAAATGATGGGCCGCATTGATAACATCCTCCACTAGAAAATACTCTCACCCTCTTGATATCTCAAGGTCGGCTTATCATTCATATTAATATACACTTCCAAAATGTTTGCCTCTCATCTCTCATGCAAACTTATTATCAATGTCACATTCATTATTAGTTTTATGATTATAACCCACTTTCTTTATGTCGATAATACTAATGAGCATCTTGAATCTTTGTGAACTGCTCCCATCCAACTATCAACATCAATAAATTCATCCAATAGTAAGTCTCTAACCCTCACAACATATTGTGGTTGGTGTATCATTCCTACAAATTCTACACTTACAAACTTTTTTTCCTCTCATCTCTAATGCAATCTCATTATTGATGTCACATTCTTGCTAGTTTTCATTTCTAACGTAATTTCTTTAGGTCGATAATATTTCTGATTAGCCCACATATTACTCTAATCCAACTATCAACATCTGTCATTTACTTGAATTAATAGTTCAATCATAGTATGTTTTGCACGATACAAATTATGAGGTAACTCATTTCTCTATACATAACCGCCCACTACTAATGGATGAGAGGGAGTTCACATCTCCTTTGATTAGAAGCTTGTATTCTTCTTATTAAGGCCCTTCTTCTAAGATTATATAGTTAATTTAAAAAAAAAAAAAAGGTAAGGACATCTCTTATCTTTCTTCCTTTTTCTCTCACCCTCCAAAGTCCAACCAATAATATGAGATGGGATTTCTCCATTCCCATATCATATATAAGTTTTCACCCACCTACACACAAAATAATCGCAATGCACACCAAGATAAGGGGTGTATTGGGCATGCAATTTTTTACATAGTTTTTTCCGTGAATTTTTATCAATTCAAAACCCACGTAATAAGTATAAATTAAAACTAAATAGTATAATAAAAACTAAGGATGTGAAAGCTATTACAATATAATTATGATAACTAAAATAAGCACTTGACTAGGTTAATTTTGATTACAAAATCAAGTTAGTAAGAGAATATTTAATCATTTGAGCACATTATAAGTGTTACTCTACTAAAATAACTATATTGATTAAATTCATAATATATCAATGCCATTAACTCAATTCTAAATATAATGGTATGGTGAGTAACAGAATAGTTGTTATATAAAAGAGTTCATGCAATTTTGTAATAAATTCACTCAATATTAATCCACTTTACAAAATCCCTTGATATTGAATATAAAATAAAGACCATTAATTAAAATATTTAAAATCAAATAAGAAATTGCATGATAGAAAAACTCAAATTGATATATTACCACAATGAAGAACTTAGAATTGATTTGAGTAAACACTTGAAAAATACCTCTTAAAAGCTCTTGAAATAATTTAACACTATTCATAATTTTATTAGAAATTTTCTAACACAAATGATGTGGTGGTTATATGCTAAAGAACTTCCTTCAAAATAGTACATAAAAGTATTTGAGGTTTTGCTTGCTAGAGTGTTAATGTTAGTAGAGTGAGATTTTAATGTCTTAATTTCATATGAAGATTCAACATTCACATACACAAATAAATAAAAAGTTTTATATGAGGCACTAGAGTTTTTATATGAAAAAATTTATGAATGTAAAAAATCATAGATCTTAGACCAATTGAAATTATTAACTATTTAAGCAAGATTATAAAAAGTTCACTCTTCAATCTTCCCCTCAATTTTGGAGAATATGGGGTTATAAAGTTGTGCACTATCTTAGTCCTATATGTTCTAGAAGAAATTGTCAAAGTAGTGGAGGTTGATGATAACAGTTAAGTGATTAATCAGACAATTATGACCAGGATATAATATTTATCGGGTGACATGGCTAAATAAAGATGATCGGATAATTGTAGTTGTTGTCTTGTTGATAGTGATTAACGACATCATATATTTTGAAAGGCTCTAGAGTTATGCATACTTCCAATATTTTTTTTATTTCAATTCAAGATTCATGCACTTCTTTCATGTGAAAGTGGGGATCAATTTTTAATTTTTTTAAATATCAATTTAATGATTTAGCTAATATTTCAAAATACTCCATCACACGACCTACAATGAAGTGCCTTAAATATTGCAAAATTGAGTGATCTTAGGCTCATTTGATTCCTCTCATTGAAATTGACAGCAGATCTTTCTAAAAAAAATAGTACATAAAATATTATATTTTTAATAATTTTAAAATTTTTTTCTTAACAGAAAATAAAAAAAAATCAAATTAAAATCGTATTTGACTAAGTTTTTTTTTTTAATTTGTAGAAAATTAATAATTTTGATGAAAAATGATATAGCAAATTAATAATTTGATAATTTAAATTTACTATTAATTTAGAGCTTTGTTTACATAGGTAGTTAACATAGTAAATTTTTTTAGTAAACATTTTGACATGTTGAGAAATTGGAGGATTACATCTGATATTTTATAATCTGAATTTTTAAAAAATGAATATATTTTTAATAAATTTATTTGTTAACTTGAAAGTTCTTATTTGAAAGAAAATTAAATTTTCTTTATATAATTCTAAAGACGTTAAGATATTTTGAATATAATTTTTTTTTTATTATTTTAAATACTTCAAGATACATTACTACATATAATTTTCTATTAAAATATAAAGAAAATTTAAATGAGAGATTAATTAATTAATTAATTAATTAGCAATCTTGAAAAATTTTGGTCAAAATTATATTAAGACAATATTATCCATCTTTTTCCAAAAAAATACTTGAAAACGTGACAATTATGAAAAATTATTTCTTCTTTGGGCGTTAGGGTAAAGCCGAATCATTTGTTAAGATATGATTTATATGTAATAGAATAATAAATTACATAATTATATAGGATTAACTAGTATAAGTATAGTAATAATGACATTGGATTATTAATCCAATAATTATGCACGATTAATTAATATAATGTACTTGTTTAATATTATTGGTGTTGTTGGTACAACTTTTCACATGTCCTTTGAAATAGTAATGTCTTCTCAACAATTTATTTAGTAGCATAAGATGGTTTTTTTTTTTTTTGTTTTTTCATGATTCGTTAAGGCTCAATTGTTTATATTATTTATAGCATAGATGTGTATTATAAAATTCTCCTACTAACATTGGATCATATATGTAATGTTTAGTTATTTATTGAAGTTATTTATTTGACATTATTTCTAGTTGCATCCTATCATAATAGGTGAGTGGTAAAGCAGTGTTGTTCATATGTGAGATTGCAGCAACCTATCATATCAGATGATATGTAAATATGTATGATCTAATATATGAATATTATAATTTCAAGTTGCATGTGAATATTAGATATGCATAATTTCTATTATTTAAGGGATGCATATATGTATGAAGTTGAGTTGTGAAGATTTTCATTGTTGCCTTTAAAATGTATTGGTAATATATTGATAGGATTCGAGGCATTATTAATACAAAAAAGTTCGATATTGCAAGTAGAAGAATGCATGCTTGTCGCAGGAATTTGGCTTCTTTTTAATGACGAGACTGGAGCGAGATCGAGGCAAGTCGCAAGAATCCCGTGAGGAGACGTGAACGGCTACAACAACGAGATTTCCCGGTTTTTTTCTCGACATATAAGAGGTATGCATGATTTTTCTCAGATTTGCGCTAGATTATTAGAAAAACTGAAATAATTAAAACTCCTCTCAAAGTAATTACTAATAAAAATATCTGCTACAAGGGAAAATCAATGATATAAAGAGTAGGGGACCGGTCTCTCGCCTCTCTCTTCATCAAACCAACGGCAGCTTCTCCAAAGCCTCACGTGAAGGTAACAAATGGGCGAGTAGGGGTCCGGTCAAAGCTTGGAAAAGCAAAAGCAACGTAAACCGTATAATTATTTTGCGTTTTATGCTTAAAACGCAGATTATTTTCACATTTGAAGGCTTCGTTTAGGACGGTTTTCTTTATGCTTCTTAAAACAATTTTTTAGTACAAAATTTTTTAATCTTGTACTAAAAAATTACTTTAAGAAGCAGAAAAAAAATCGTCCCAAACGAAGCCTAAATAAAAAACGCCAACATTTTGAGTTTTAAGTTAAAACACACTTTTCTTTTACGTTTTTTATCTTTTTTTTTTAATTATAATTTTATTATGTTAATTCTCTTAATTTTTGCCTAAAAACTGATCGTTTCTAAAATTCCGTTGTCAAAAAAAAAAATTAAAGTCAATTATGAAAAATTTTATACTAAGAACTTTTTTGATTGTCTGAAAAAGAGATGCAGTGTATTTAGAAAATTTTAAAGCTGTTTGATTGTCAACAAAGTAAATGCAGGAGAATATTTTTCTTGTTTGATAAGGTATATGTAGAGTATAGTAAAAAATACTATATTTTGATTACCTTTGTGTTGTTTGGTATGATGTGTAGGAGATGAGCGTCTATACCTACAATGCTGGAGATGAGCGTCTATACCTACAATAAAGACGAATAGTAAGATGCCTTTGTTGGAACAAGCGAAGCTGGATCACGGAGACGCCCGAGCGAAGGTAGGTCATGGGGTGTTGTAATAGGTGGGAGAACTCGGTGGTAGAACCAGAGGGGAACAAGGGCCACACTATCACTGGCAAGAGAACGAAGAACTTGCGGAGCTCGGTGGGAACTTCACAGCAGGACGCGAGAGCAAGGTTTACGGAAGAGATGTTTTTTTTTTTTCACGCTAGAGGAAAATCCGCAGAAGCGAGAGAGAGAGAGAGAGAGAGTATTTAGAACTCAGCTTTTACAAGTTTCAAATACACCACGAACAGACTTCTAATGCTTCACATTAGTACTATAGATTTACTTTATGTCGCACCAAATGTCTAAATACCCAAAATACACGCATTCTGTTTATAGAGCACGCTAAATACGCCGGACCAAACAGACCCTAAAATTGTTGCCGCGTTGATGGATTTTTTTATGATTGTTTGTAAATTTTATTTTGAAATAAAAACCCCAATAGTCCAAGACCTGATTCCCCGGCTATCTTTTGCAGCCGTAGAAAATTCCTCCGTTTTTTATTGTACACGAAAATGTAAGAGGTCGTGGTTAATACTAAAATAAATCATACTGGAATTCAACCCATGCCACGCAACTCCATTTGGCGCTGTTGTTCACGGGCAATTTGATGAATGGCTGAAAAAGTTCATGAATATTGAATGTGCTGCAAAACATTGAAAACTGTCAAGCAAATAATAGAGTTTGAGTGACTTGGTCTGTTAGTTAGTAGAATCAATTCGGGTCAATAGGTCGGACACAAGTCAAATCCGAATTGACCCGGTCGTAAATAGGTCAACTCGAATCCGAACCGTTTTCAGGTTTCCAACTCGGACCCGTTCGTAAAATGTGAACTTGAAGGCTACAGTGCAGTGTGGCTGGCGCAGATGCGCAGTAGGCATGTTGGGCGAGGCCTGAGGCAAGTGTGTGGTGCGACTCTAGTGAGGTCCGCAACCGTAATGGACGACTGGCCTGGCTTGACCACGGGTCAACAAAGTGTGAGGGTCAGTGAGGCAAGTGACTACGAGAGGTCACCCGCCAACAAGCGGGACTAGCGGATAACGCAGACTACGGGTGCGAGTCGAGGCTGATTGGCCATCAAACTAAGGCATGCAGCTGTCGCGTGCGGGGTCGGAGACACCCTTCGCCGCTAGTGGCTACATGGACACGGGTTAATGGCGGGTCAAACTGGGTTAATTTCGAGTTGGCGAATCCACCCGACACGATTTTAGAAATTGGTCCAAGTTTCGAACATGAACACAACCTGTATGGCAAACGGGTTGACCCGAACCCAAACTTTTCTATTCAGGTTCGGATCAAGTCAAATTTTGACACCCCTAGCCTTAATTGATTTAGATGTCCCAAAAAAAAAGTGATAATGTTCAAGGGTTTTTAATTTTTTTATTAAATAATTATTTAAAATCAGTAAAAAAAAAAATCATCTCAAATGAAATATATATAAATAAGATTTAATATATTAGAACATAATTAGTTTAATGAATTAAAAAAAATATGTATTCTATATGAATTCATATCTATAAAATAAGACAAATTTAATGAAATCAAAATTAAGACCTAATTTTATCAATGTAAAATGATTATATATTTAGTCATATAAAAAAATAATATAATGTTAGGGATAATCAGCCCGCTCTATTGGATCAGGTGATGTTATCGTTGCGCTCCAATCTATCTATCCATATCATCTTCTAGCTAGCAAATGGTTCAATTACAATGATTAGGGTTTGTGATTATTATGATAAATAATTAAATATTACATTATTTGATATCTCCTGACTTGTTCTTCTTGCGCATTTCATCAAACAAATAGTAGGTGTCCAGCTTGAATTTATTATCTTTGGCTTTGAAAATTTATTGATATGATAATTTGGCTACAACCATTTCCAAGTTACTTACTACATCCATTAATTCCCATCAAAATTTTTTTGAAAGAATGAGAAAATTGTTTCCCATATCATAGTTGCCCATATAAAATTATCTTTGCGAGTTATTGATGCTTCATTTGGAACAACTTACTTACTACTTCTTGTAGCTTTCTAGCATAAAAATTTTTATTTTTAAACTAAAAAACTGTTTTAAGAAGCAACAAAAAAGCTGTTCCAAACCAAGAATTTGATAGTATTATGCATTTTTCTTGCTATTATAATCATAGATTATATTATCCGATAGAAGGCACTGATGTTGACAACTTTGTTGTTAAGATTAAGATCATTATCATGCATTCAAAAATTCTTATTATCAAAGATAGTCAATAAATTAAAATTCAAAATCTTCAATTGCAGCAATTTTTTTTTTTAACAGGTATCTACTCATTGTCACCCCGAAAGGGCACTTGGCGGTATGGCTAATCTTCAACTAAATTAGAAGAGACATCCACCCCAGAAACCTCCTAGCCCGCACTTGATTGGGCCCCACTTAAAAAGCGTTGACGCTCGAGGAATCGAGCACAAGTTGGAATAGAGCACAAGTTGGATGCTCACCCACCAACCAAGCTAAACGACGATAAGTATAGCGAGTATAAACCTTTAACTGAGAAACAATATCATCCAAAACAGGAAATTCATATTTTTATAATTGAAATTAGTATTGCGGTACTCTATCTTTCTAAATGCCAGCTTCACCACAAGACACTGTGGGTGCTAATCTGATAATTATTATAGATAAATTAGAGAAGAAAGGATTCAAATTGGTCATTTTGACCGTTTCAAAGCCCTAACCCAACGGCACAATTCCCTTTCCGTATACTTTTTTTACATAGGAACAGGCAAGAACTTGGGTAGGGGCTCACGGGGCTTCGCCGGCATCGAGTTCATTTTGCAGTCCACTGGCAGAAGCTGTGCGGCGTCCACCGTGCCATTGCTGACGGCGAATTCCGACAAGCTGATTAGGTGAAGAAGAACCTTCTCCTGTTCTTCTCCATTGCTCCATTCGTGTACCTCCGCCCTGAGCAGACCAGGGTTATTCTGGATCAGATCCCATAGAGGGTAGTTCTTCCTCGGCATCACGAAATCGCCTTCGCCGAGCCTCAGAGATGGGCAGTAATCGCCTTTGCCATCGCCGAGGTAGATAACCCTCTTCTTCTCCCCAGCGCGAATCCGCTCCACGATTTTGCTCTGTTGAATGCGAGAGCCAAAGCTGGCGGATTTATACTCGAGATGATGAATTTGGAAAGAATTAATGGAGGGATTTTAGTTTGTTTACCTTGCACATGTTCGGGGGGCAAAGGGGGCATCCATGGGAGGACTTGGTGAAATCATGGTAGGGGGCTATTCGAAGCCGGCCTTTGTCGTCTATAAAGCTAGGGTTTGTGTTGATCTCGGTGAAACATCCGATGAGTCCGTGGTGCTTGAGGATCGTCTCGATGAAGAAAAAATTGGCGTCGCTCACAATCCTCAGATCGCATCTGAATAAACCCTAGAAATCAGTCGAGGAAAAGAAGAGTTGAAGAGAAAGGAGGAACTTGGGGAAAGAAGATGGAAGGGCGGGTACCCTAGGGCATATGCGTATTTAATGGCGGAGGCGACATGACGATCAAGTGGCGCCCTTTTCAGGACCTCGGCGATGTCATCTATGGTCTTTCCCTGAGCGTGGAGCTCCATCATCATACGGTCCTGAAACAGGGGAGTTGGGGGTAATAAAAAAGAATCAGCACATTGAGGGGGAATAAAAAGAGAAAATTGAATCGAATTGAGGAGATAAAAAAGAACCATGAGGGAGTTCCAAGGCATGGAGGGGAGAAGCGCCTCAAAAAGCTGGGTGGCGCCGAGCTCGTCGATGACCCAGTTGTCGCTGTCGCAGTCAATGATGGTCTTGTCGAAGTCGAAGATTATCACAGTTCCGGCCATCGCCGTCGCCGTAAGAGAATAAGGAAGTGAAGGAGAGAGATTAGGAAATGCAGAGGATTTGTTGGGAGGGATTCTGCTGCACGGCTGCCATTTATAGCCTGAACCGCTGGAGAGAGAATTGGAATATTCGAGCATATGCAGAACAGAGGTTGGAAGATGCCCGGAGAGAAAGAGAGGGAAACTTGAATCCGATTCGGCAACCAGCGATCCGTTTCGAGTTAGAAAGCGGTTTCGCCTCGTGTGGCGGTTGTGTGGCGCGTCGTTTGCGTTATGGACCAGAGAAGGATGCGGGCACAGGGAGGCTACAGGGAGGCTACTGGAAGAGGGATATTCGATATTGGGGCATATTCGGATCGGATCTGGGCTGCTTGGAAGCTGACCCGCCCGCCACTCGGTGGCGGAGGGTGACCGGGTAACCTGGTGGTTGTATTGGCTGGCATACACTGTGGGCAAATGTAAAGTTTACACACGTGTCACGTACTGTGTGGATGTAACTATTTAGAATTGGGAGTATTAACGAAATTATTAATCATACAACTCTCCTTGGCCTATTGGTTGAGAGCTTAGGCTTCCAACTAAGAGGTCCAATATTCGAGTTTTTGTGTATGCGTTGTGTGTGTGAGTTTGCCTTAAATGGCCTAAATGTCCAAAAAAAAAAAAATTTATTAATCATGTATTGAAATATTTGCTAGATGTTGCAATTATATTACAAGTGAAAAAAAAATCAGTTATAATGGAGCTATTTTTATTACACATATATTTAATTTTATGCATTATATGTTTTTTTTTTTGTTCTTTTTTGGACATTTAAGTTTATTAAAGCAAATTCACACACAAACCAATAATTAGGATTCTCCAAATTGGGTCACTGGTCGGGTTCGTGTCAAATTTGAAATTAACCCGACACATTGACCGGACTTGAACCGGTGCCATTTTTTAAAATGAATTATTTTCTTGGACTCAAACCCGACTCACTTCGGACCTCCCAGGCCAACTTGACACGAACTGCTAATCTGTTGTCATCTCGCTAAAAGGAACGTCGTCGAAGGATTCGTTTGGTCATCGGCAGCGGGTCAGCAGTTTGTCAGCTCACCGTTGGAAGGAATGACATCCGTGGATGTAACTATTTAGGATTGGAAGTATTAACGGAATTATTAACCAGGTATTGAAATATTTGCTAGATGTTGCAATTATATTACAAGTGAAAAAAAAAAATCAGTTATAATGGAGCTATTTTTATTACAAATATATTTGATTTTATGCATTATATGTTTTTTTGTTCTTTTTTGGACATTTAAGTTTAAATTAAAGAAAATTCACACACAACCCAATAATTAGGATTCTCCAAATTGGGTCACTGGTCGGGTTCGGGTCAAACCTGAAATTAACCCTACACATATTGACCGGACCTGAACCGGTCCCATTTTTTAAAATGAATTATTTTCTTGGACTCTAACCTGACTCACTTCGGACCTCCCAGGCCAACTTGACACGAACTGCTAATCTGTTGTCATCTCGCTAAAAGGAACGTCGTCGAAGCATCGACAGCGGGTCAGTAGTTTGTCAGCTCACCATTGGAAGGAATGACATCCATGTGGAGAGTTGGACGGCGAGGCTATGCGGAGAGGTGGACGACGAGGGATGGCGAGGCCGTGTGAAGATGGCTGCAGGGAAGACGAGGAAGTGTGGAGAGGCGGGCAGCCAACCAAGCACTGGTGGTAGGACGGCGGGTCTTGATTGGTGGCGCAATGCGGTCCGTGCAGAGCTAGCCTGCGGGAGTCGGGATTTTGTTTGCAACTACAGCCAGGTTCGGGTGGCAAACGGGTCATTCGGGTTTCCGGGATTAACCCAAACCCTACCCAATTTTTGAAACGGGACAATTTGTTAAACCCATACTTGGCCTGTTTGACAAACGGGTTGACCCTAATCCGGATTTTTCGGGTCGGGTTCGAGTCGAGTTTTCAGGTCATGACAAATATTTACACCCCTACCCATGACCTCTTGGTTGATAGCCAAAGCTACCAACCAACAGACGATGATGAGTAATAAAATTGAAACTTGAGATTACACTTTCAACCAACAGATCAATACGTTATTCTTAATCAAACTATATATTATAAAAATTTTCAATTATAACAATGAGACAAATTAATACTAATCATAGTGAAGGAACTTGGCTTGACTTTTCCAAGCCGCCTCCAATCTTGTCTCATGCAATTATGACAAGAAATTGGAAAATATTAGCAATAGAATTGGAGTTGTCAAAAAGGAAATTATGTGCTTTAATGATAGATTTAATAAGTGTTTCAGTAAATCGTATAAATTGAAGAGATTTTATGATTATAATAAGCTCAAGTTTAGCTAATTTGAGGAGAATATGAGACCTAAAGATTGAAATAAACCTGATATCGAGAGCTAAGTGCATGGTGCTCTGCGAATCTTTAATTTTTCCAAGTGTGGATATCTGTATTATGAAGTTCCCAATTTTTTCTGCTCCAATACTACTAATGGTGGATTTCAAAGGGATCGTTGTGGGTCAGGCTAAGGGCAAATTATTGCGTCCGGTGTTCGGATTTGTCCGGACACCAATCCGGTGTCTCCACGTCACCAAAATGCACCGAGATCCAGTGTATTTGGGTGACGTGGCGCCACCGGATTGGATGTCCGGACATCCGGTGACCGGACACAATAATTCGTCCAGGCTAAGACGATCAGGAATCTTGAAGCATCTGACATAATCCCAATATAGGAGGAGATGTATGGTCTGGAGATGGAGAAATTATTACATGTGAAGTCACGATGTAGCTTTTCATCTGGACTCCAATCATGTATAGACATGTGAATTTTCTCTATTTTGTATGCGCCCTTTGTATGAGAGAGAAAAAAAAATCACGCGTCTTTACGTGATTGGAGTCTGGACGGCGCAACGAATCTGCACGTAATATTTTTTCTTAGAGAAGGGTCTTTTCGACGTCTAATGAGACATTGTTGAGTGGGTTGGGCACTTGTCAATATATGATGAAAAGGAGGTGGGGGTGAAGGCTTCGCATGAGTCAGGCAAGGTAGTTAGTTTTTTTTTTTTCTTTTTTTGGAACGGATTATTCACTCGTTGTCACCCCCGAAGAGTTGCTTAGCAGTGTGACTAATCCTCGGCTGTCCTAGAAGAGGCACCCACCACCTCATTGCCCGCACTTCATGGGCTCCACTTAATTAGAGGCACTGCCACTCAAGGGGAATCTGACGCGGGCTGGGGGTACCCAACCGCGCTCGCCCACCAACCGAGCTAAGCAACACGACAACAGTGGGGAAGCCTTTATGAACGGGCAATGAAGGTGAAATTTAAGCCTAGATAGAGGTGCTGGCTTGTCCTTCGAGTAGAGAAGGTATCCCCCCACCATGGAGGGCAACTAAGACCCTCCATGTGATCACCAAGCTTGCGAGCGCTTGAATGAATGCCATGGAGATAGATCCTCGGCGAAAATGCGTGGAGAGAAAACCTAAACCCTAAACAAAAACATGTTATGTGCTGTAATATATAAAAAATGATTATATTAAGAAGTCTTTAATAATAAGAATGATATATCATCAAATAATTACTTTGATCGGGCACGAATCATGAAGCAAGATCAAGTTGGAAATTTCAAAAATTAAATCCGTGAACATTTGAACTCCGATTTGAGCAAACTTATAGTCGAACTGAACGTATCAAAAATACAAACCCAACAACACCAAATTCGGCCTAATCCAAGCTCAAAATAGGACCAAATCAAAGACCAGAAGTGCATTTGAAAAGTTCAAATCATAATTTGGATTACCAAACGGTTTCTAAATGTGACATGATTATAGTCAAATAGAGTGGCTCGGCAAGCAAAATCCAACGAACCCAAGATCGCCGAATTCTGATCTCATTAAGACATTCAAATGTCCAATAAACGGTCTACGATCAAGAGATTCAGCATCAGTCATATGCCACTCTAAAAAAAACTATAAATAGACCACTAATTTCTCATGGAAGGGGACCCAAGCAGGAAAGAGAAGAAAGAGAGCTACCACCAGACTTCTCCTATACCATCGTCAAACTTTCGCCTGACCGTCGACTGACGTCGGACCTCTGCCCAACCGCCTATTAACATCGAACTTACGTCAGACCGTCAATTGAAGCCCGATTTCCGCCCGATCACTAAACGTCGTTGGAGTTTTTATCTCAGCTCGTAGCTGGTTTTCAACCCGATAGTAGATTATTGTAATATGATCGTCCTCAATTTCAAGGACGAGTCAGCCACTTATAATCTAATCAAACACTGATGGAATCATTTAAGCTATGTGTGATCCCATGATTTTTTCCTTTTTTTTTTCAAGTTTTCCACTTAAAATCCTTGGTATTTCAATTTTCTTTTGTTTGTGTGTTCGACATCCATACAACGCTGAGACGAAAATTCCTAACTCTATCGCCACGTATATTCTAGCCCGCAACAAAGAAAAATAAAAAAAATAACTTTAGTTTGACATTTTTTTCTCTCATTGAACATGTTCTCCTCTCACAAAAAGAGGAGAATTTATTATGTGCGGAGTATGAACATAATTTTTCATTCAAACTCAAATCAGGTGAAGATGCTTGAACTTTTTCATCTTGTACATAGGGTGTGTACAAAAGAGAAAAAATAAAAATCCACATATCTTTTCGTGAATGAAGTCCAGGACAAATTTTTCTAAAAAATAGAATTCAAAAATCACAATGAAAGTTGCATCTTTCAGATTCCTTCTACTTCAAAGATTTCGCATCTTCAGGACCTTCTTTCTTGTTTTCTGTCTTGTTTGTTTATTTCACTCGAATATATCTTTTTAAAACATATATAAGGTCTTGTAAGCCATTAGCCCACATTTGTTATGCTCTAATTAAGAGGAGAACAAATCATCAACCTTGCCATTAATTTATCACTTGGACTTGGAAGTTTTCTTGGAGCTGAAGAGAATGCAAGACGGGCAAGTGGAAAGAGTAAAAGAAAAAAGAAAAAGAAAAAGCAGGAGCAGAAACATTCATGATAATGATAATTAACTCTTATATAGCAGGTAGTGGAGTGTGAGCAAGACATCACATGAAAACATAAAGCATTTTGAAGGTTCTCACAATTGCAAGTGGGGGTTTTGTCCAGACTGAAACATAGAATCCTATTCTTCCATCTTGTTATTAGTGGTGAAATGAGAGATCAGAGAATGATTGGTGGTGGTCATGCCTTTCTCTTCTTTTTTTATTTCAATTTGATCTGATTTTATATATCATGGAATGTTTGGTGGGAAGTTATTGTGTAAAGCCTTGTACTTTATGTTAGACTTGATCAATATATTTTTTTTTTTGTGCCACCAGTGTTGCAAAAGTGTACCACTAAAAAGTGGAAGTAGAATAAATGTCTGATTGACTCAGTGATTGAGGATTTTACTCTCTTACAGAGAAATTATTGCGTGCAAAGTTCAGACCATTCAGATTTGCATGTGAGAGCACGCAGTAAATGCACAGTCAATACATAGTGTTTACAAATACTATGTATTTGCTTTGTACCCTCACAAAATTCAGACGCATCTTGCATCCGAACTCCGTGCGTAATCATTACAAGAGCGTAAATTTGAAGCTATATATGATTGTGGATTTTTTTGCTCGATATTCCCAAGAAAACTACATTAGAAAGATCTAATTGCTAATAATGATGAGTTGTGTAAATTAGTAAAGTTGTCAAATTGGAGTATTGTCAGGATTATAAATGAATTTAATTGAGTCGAGAACTACTCTGTTCAACTTGTTTATTTATTTTACCTTCAAGTTCGAGCATAGCTTGTATATGATCGGAGTTTTAAAATAGTATTCAAACTTGTTTATTAGTTTTTTTGCTAAGCTTGATTCAAAATCAAGCTTTAGTCGAGTCTTACTAATTCATGAATTAAGTATTCATCTAATCAAAATTAATTTAAATGGGTCAAGTTCCTCTAAAAAAAGTAGTTGTGAACTAGCTAAGCAACCCTTAATCTATCTTTTTAAATGCTAGTGCTAGCTCAAAGCAAGCCTAAAAGGCTTACAAGTATTTTTGTTGTAGCTTATTTGATCATCTCTATGCTTGCGTGTACATGTTAGAAAAGTGTTCCAACATTTTATTCATGTACTTTGTGTAATATATCATCTTTTTATTTCTTCTTTAAAAAAAGCCTCATCATAAAGAAAGAAAGAGATGACACATTAACTTTGCGTGTTCTCATTCATTGTTATGATTTATACTATCACTATTGAAGATTATTGACACTCACAACATGCACCATAAATTCAAAGATTTAGGTTTCGTTTGGGACAGCTCTCTTACTGTTTTATAAAACAGTTATCTTGTATAAAATTTTTTGAACTTGAAATTTTTATACTAAAAAGTTGCTTTAGAAAGCAATAAGAAAGTTATTCCAAATGAGACTTTAGTTAGATGTGGGGTACTTGATTCTGCATCATGCATGCATATCACTTAATTCCATGTTATATATATATATATATATATACCTAGAAATCTTCTGAATTTGTTGTTCATACTATTTTATTTATGTGTTGTAACTTAATGGTCATGATCGGTCACAAAAATAGTTTGTGATAAGTCATAAAGCGACCGTCTTTGCTACAATATATATCTTCGATCACAAATTGTTTATTGCAGTGATGAATTCGTCGTTTTACAATCATGTTGTCAGTCATACATTCTAAGAACTATGACAATGTCTCTAGTTTAATATTGATAATATTTCTTTGATGTCAAAAAAGATGAAATTAAAAGGGAATTATGTGTAAGACTAGAGTCCCATTAGAATTCTCAGTTATTTATTTAAAGCCATTTAAAAAGGAAGAAATACTCTCAATTATTAAGAAACATATGTAATATTTTGGCTTCATTTGGGATGGAATTGATAGTTGTGCTTCAGCGTGTGTGTTCCCTAAGCTAAGCTAGACTAACTAGGATTATAAGTTTTGCTCGGTTGCTTCTCTATAATGGCGATATGGTTCTTGGAATTTGGCTTGGAAAAGTATAATTCATCGCGGTTGCCTATTTATCTCTTTTGTTTTGAGGAGATAGATTTGGAGACCTCTAACTAGATGTCTTTGGAATCTACCTTCTGTCTAATAATTGCTTGGTTTTCTTCTAAGCGCCTTTTTGGGGCGAAATTATATTGTGTGCGGTCATCGGGCACCATCCATAGACCAATCAGGACGCATCATGTCACCAATTTATTGTCTACCGTTGTTGTTTACCGTTATGTATCGGTTTACATGAAGCGTCCTAATTGGCTTCCGAATGGCCCGTTGAGCGCACATAATAATTTCTCCTGTTTGGAATAGTTGTAGCTTTTTGTAAAGATAGTTATATTTTTTTTGTAGGAAAAATGACTTTTTTGAAAGTTGCTGTAAAAAGTAACTTTCTATTAATTGAAAGCAGTGAAAAAACGATAGACAAATAGAAGCTGTTGTTGCGGTATGAAAAACAAAACATAAAAAAAAAATATCTCAAATGAAACTTAAGTTGGTCCCCTTAAATATTAGACCAGTGTGAGATCTTATAGACTATAGCTTTTTTTTTTTTCCAAAAAACCGGTTATAAGAATTTTCTTTAAAACTAGTCTAAATTAGAGTTATTATAAATGGCTACATCTTTATTAGATTCACTTTTATGCTATCAAATGCATGCCAATTAAAAGTAAGAGAAAATATCAATAAAACTTAACGGTCTATTGTTTTTTATGACACATATCATGAATAACAATAGTATGTCAGAACATTCCAGAAGCTTCCTGCATGCACTGTGTTTTGCTCTATTTGCTTTTACATGTAAATTTATATTATTATTACTATATAAAAATATAAAATTATAATACAATTTAAGCATACAAAAAAATATGAATTATGTTAATCTAAGAATCTCCTCGTATAAGAACGTATTGGCCTCCACCAAACCTCTTTTTGGAGATCCTAATTGCAATAAAAGTTTTGTTTGTGACGGCTTTCCTTACTGCTTCTTAAAGTAACTTTTTAGTTTTAGTACTAAAAAATTACTTTAAGAAACAGTAAGAAACCGTTCCAAATGAAGCCAAAAACTATACAGACGATATGTTTATCTCCACTGAATAAGAATGCAACAATGGGAATATCTCTTGCTTTTCTTCCAATGGAATATAAGGATGATGAGCACTTTGGGATATGATGCTTCATAGAAATGGGGTGTTAATTGGCACCACTGAATATTTCAATTTAGTTTTTTAGCACATAATTTGATGCTTTTGTTTAGATAAACGATACTTTGCATATGCTATATATTATGTTTAGAGTAGTTTCTTCTCGTTGGCGCATCTTTTGTTTTACATACGGAAGCTTTGTTCTTTTTATCAGTAATATATATTTGTATGAAATTTTAGCTATTTACAATGAGCTATACTATCTTAGATCTCATCATAACACTCCACCAGCGACTCTTTAACAAGTCATTGATCAAATAGCTAATTTGATTGTCGCAAATATTTTACGACCAGTTAATACAGTAAGAAATATACATCGTAACCACCTGCTTTACGCAAACAACCCTAACAACTACTAAAACCTAGAGCTCTAAGCTTGATTTTACCACCCGCAACCATCGCAAATACCGAAAAACAATAATATTTATTTGTCTTTTCCTTTTCTTTTTCTATACCGACAAATATATAAAATATGACGACTACATATATAATACAGCTAAGAATTATCCACAGGAATGAAATTGTAAAACGATCAACATCATGAGGCCAAGAATGGCAGACACCTAATGCTCATCTCTTCACAAATTTGATTGGCTTCTTATGGATTTCATCATCCTCTTTGCTTTGTTTTGGCTGAAGGAGGCCTTATTCTGCAACAATTTTTAAACATTATCCAATAGAAGAAAGCAGTATTGTGCCACAAAGCTGTATGGCATTCAAAGATAGAGCCACTTCTTTCAATAATCATAGATTAAGTATATATAAATGAAGGATTAAATATTTCATGCAACTTGCATTCTAAATGGATGCCACGTGTCACTTTTCATTTATTAAAAAAAATTTTAGATCTATGAGTTGGATGCAACATTTCCTGGAGGACAACAGAGCTGTGGGGACATTACTGTTGCAAGTTGTAGAATAGGACATATTCAAAATTAGGTGTTTAGGGTTATAGATAATGTTGGTCTAATTGATAAGATGTTTATCGAAATAAATACAATTTTAAATGATTTTAGAAAATATTTATATGTTCGAGGATTTGAAATTCGTTACGGGATGTTTGGTTGTCTGAAAAAGGAATGCGGTGTAAAAGTAATAGTTTGGAATTGTTTGAGTGAGCGTAAAAGGAATGTGTAACTTTACATTTTTTTATTTAGTTTGAAGTAAAGTGAATGCAAAGTAAATACATAATTATTGTGCCCGGAGTAGCTGTCGGCTAGCATTGGAGGGTGGTAGTGGCGAGCTGCTGCGGCGGTCATCGGCTAGCGATGGTTAGCGGACAGCGATTGTGGACGCCGGCGGTGGGTGGCGGCCACAGTGGTGAATGGCGGCGGTGTACATTGGGCAGCTGCTATAGCGGTGGTGGATGGCATAGGTGGCAGTGGATAGCAGTGGGAGGTGGTCGACAGCGGTGGTGGACAGGGGCGGCGACAGCGGATGATAGTGAGTGGCGACCTAGAGCATGTTGGCGCTCAAGACGGTGGCCATCGGCAGTGGTCAAGCAAGCTTTGGAACGGTGTAAACAGTTCTCCCTCAAAATTAGGCAAGAAGTGTTAATGAACTAGAATTGAATATACTCCCTTTACTTTATCTTGCATTTGCTTTTCATTCAACCAAACATCAAACTTTTCAAAACCAATCTACATCATAAAATATTCCAACCAAATAGCTCCTAAATGAAATTTGAGTGTACTATATTCAATTTCAGTGATTGTGATGTTGATAATTATCAATTAATATTATTAGACGATAAGATGCTTCTTAATTACGTGTGATAGATTTATATATATATTGAGTATAATATATCGTTTAATCATCTAGAATTGAAGTGTAGTACTGCAGCACTATTGAATGTGGTTGGTGCATGATGAGCACATAATTTTGTTCTATGGATGCTCAGTACAAAAGAATATAATTATAGAAGAAAATAATAATAGAATAATGTCACAATGATTCAAAGAATTGATTCTCCAAATGTGGTGGTGTTCTTTAAGAATTATAATTGATTTTGGAATGTATCATTTATGTGATGTTATTTAAAATATTTATATGGATATTTCCTAATTTCATCATGTTATGCATTTAAAATTTATTCTAATAAAAAAATTACTTGGTATTTTCTATTTAATTCTAATGATCTTAAAAATTAACTATTCATTTTCAAAAATTTACCTTTTTTTTTCAAAAATTAACTAAATATTGAGTTAGCATTCATGCTCACTTCAATATCCTTAAAGAATTTAAGTATTTGTGAGCGGTTAGCCATCATCAAGTACATTTAAATGAAGGTAGAGCCATAAATTTTTATTAATAGGATCATAAATTGATAATTTTTAACATACTAATAATTTTTTCGAGTGATTTCTTCTGACTTTCTAATTAATAGAATATAATAAATAATATTTGACCTTCCAAGAATATTAATAATTATTTTCAATAAAGTATTAAATTCTACATATTATCTTCTATTAGTTTTCTTATAAAAAAATATATGATTTTCTTATTTGACTTTAAATATTCAGATTTTAGTTTTATAAAAAAAATAAATGCACATTCTAATAATATTTTTCTCATCCTTAAAAACGTGGTTACTTCCACCCCTAAGAATTGATCTTAATTTTTCAAGATTGGTGGCTAACATAAAATGTTAATTGGAGTCTGTCGACTGTCATAAAACTCTAATGGAAGCTATAACAAAATTTTAAATAGATCATATCAGAAAGTCTTAAATGGAGACTACCACAAAAGTCTATAATTAAAGTTACCAAATTTTAAAAATTGATTGATCATTAATGTTATAAGATGAATTATTCTCTTTACAAATCTATGCAATCCTCGCTTATATAACATCTCACAACAAGAAGTAATAAGAGAGAAGAGGGTTGTCATTCAATCTCTTATCACAAAATTAATGAGGGTGTGAAAAATCTCACTGCATTGGAGCCAATTTACTCAAAAAAGAAATCAAAGAATATAAGCAAAAAAATTCTCATGCCAAGGCTTTATTTAATACAACTTTTTTACCGCTTTCCAATGAAATTTTGGTTTAAAAAATAATGAGAAAGCTCTCTCAGACAAAACCTAAATCTCCAAGATAAAAAATCAACTAATATTTCTTCAAAACACACGAAGTCAGAAGAACTAAAAGAAGCTAATAAATTACTCATCATAACTATGATCTTGATTAGAATTCACCGACAATCATCATTCCTCCCATTTAGGATGCATAGGAATATGACAAAATTTAGGCTTTTAAGTTAGAACTTTAGTTAAAATTCACTTAAATGCCCTTCTAGTATTTGGTAGAATCAATAACCATTCCTCCTCTATCAAATCCTTCATACCTATAAAGAACATAGTAATATTCAAGTTTGATAAAATCTCTAAAACCTCTTCCTCATCCAACCTTTTATGGCATCACCTAATGCACAAATTAATAGTACCATTACTATCAAAGAAAACTACATAGATGTTCTAGTGCACATAAAATTTGCAACTAATTAGCCTTTCAATCATATAGCTTATTTTTAAGCTTCAAAATGTGGCAAATGCTCAACTAATATATCTTATAGATTTTTTTTCTCTATATTTCTTTGTCAAATATTTATAAAATTTTCAAGTACAAAAATAACTTGAAAATATATCTTCATAGGCATTTTTTTTATAATATATTCAACAAGAATAAATACATGAGAGCCTTGTAGTTATTGCTTGTTCAAACCTAAACAAATGGATATTGCAAGTTTGCTCTTTGTATTAATTGGAAGATTCCTTTGCAATGAATTGCTCTACTTCAAGACTTAGGCTTCCCTTGGGACGTCTTTCATATTATTTCTTAAAGTAACTTTTAAATACATAAATTAAAATTTATGTACTCAAAAGCTGCTTAAAAAAAACAATAAGAAAACCGTCCCAACTAAAGTCTTATTCTTTCGCAAAAACTTCAATTCTTTTGTTATAATTATGATCCTGCCCAAGAGTGCTTTTTCAATCTTACCACAAATCTATTTTGTTGATATGGAGTACCGTTTGCAGTGTCTTCCTTCAAAATAAAATGTCTCAAATTATAACATGAATTGAAGCCATTAGCAATTTCCAATCTCTTGATTTTTTATTTCCTTCTTCTCAAATGTCTTAAATATATCATTCTTTTAATTATCCATTAAACTAATGCCTGCTTTGAGAAATTATT
This sequence comes from Dendrobium catenatum, assembly GCF_001605985.2. Classification (NCBI taxonomy): domain Eukaryota; kingdom Viridiplantae; phylum Streptophyta; class Magnoliopsida; order Asparagales; family Orchidaceae; genus Dendrobium; species Dendrobium catenatum. Next base: position 1,246,326 of record NW_021319133.1, on the reverse strand, counting down.
AGTAAAGGTAGATATTGTTGAATTCATATTTATCTGTTAATGGCATCCAACTTTGCTAATAGGCCAACTAAGTGAACAAATAAATAGAACCTATGAGAATGGAGAATAAAGAGTAGAGTTTAGGGCAAGCACGCGCATGCATGTGTGTGTGTGCGAGAGAAAGTGAGAGAGAATTACTTAAAAAGAATTAGATATTTTAAATCGGCAGAATTCTCAATATATCAAACAAGAATTGAAAAAAAAAATCCCCCAAATTGTTCTTCATCACCCTATATTTATAAGATCATGAGCGCTAAAAGAAAAACTATACATAAAAAAAATAGAAAAGCCTATAGATATCACATATATAACGGCATAACGCCTAGGCAAATATCATCCCTTGATTGGCTAAGGGAGAGGTAAGGCTGATGATATCTCTATGTGAGTTCGGTGGTGTCGAGTTCACTGGGTGAATTTGGTAGTTTCGAGCGTGTACTAGACGAGTTTGATCGGGTATGAGTCCGTTGTACTTGACGAACTTGCAAGCTAGAACCGAGCATGGGTGACTTGGCGATTTGATGTCAGTTAGAAATGGGTGATCTGTATTGAGGCTAAAGTCATCGTGAGGAAACTGACTAGTGAGCCGAGATAGCCAAGGGAATTAGTTGTGGTTGATGTGGATAGGGCTAGCTGAGGACCCAAAGTAGGCTCTTTCCTGTAATTGGGCTTTGATGGAGAGATAACCACTCTTAAAAGAATGGGTGATTGATAAAGCAATCCAAGCACATGATTTGTGCCTAACTATTAATTTAACGAGGAATCTACATATCGTCTCGTACAGAGCTAGTTCTTGATTAGATCATGACAGATCTCCCTTTGATTTTCTAGCAAGTACTACTCCCCTTAATTACTCATTAAGTTCCTCCTATGAGCCCCCTCTTTGAAGGGTGACTTCTTCAGTCATGATCAGCTCACTATCTACTAAATGCCTAAAAAAACATATAAGTAGATCTACATTTTGACCTCATGGTGGCAAGATCTCATAAGACAAAATGAACAGTCTTTAAGTAGATTTGATTATATAAACTTCAGCACAAAATTCAAGTTGTAATGGTTACTCAAAATACAATTATCATAGAACTCCAATGCTCCAATTCTTTGGTCATAAACCAAATCTCTTTTGCTTAATTCTAATACATACTGTTATGGCATTCTCAAGCCACATGTTTCAAACCTAATCAAATCAGCTGACGAAGAAATTAATTCATCGCTATCATTACGATGCTTGGAAGAAAGTAAAGATTGTCCATCATCTTCGCCAGCATGAAAAGCACAATACCCCAATAACCATGTAAAACTTTGCCTTAGACTTCGTTTGGGACAGCTTTCTTGCTGCTTCTCAAAGCCGCTTTCTTATACAAAAATTAATTTTTTTTATTAAAAAGTGGCTTTTAAAAGCAGCAAGAAAGCCATCCAAACGAAGCCTTATTAATGAACCTGCATCTACTAGAGTTCAAAGAACTTGAAAAAATAGTACTCTAATTCAAACTTGGTGCTTCTCTAACATCTCCCAAAGTCCTCGTAGCTCCATCATGTGTCTTAGGCTTCGTTTGGAACGACTTTCTTGCTGCTTTTAAAGCAGCTTTCTACTTAAAAAATTAAATGTTTTGTACTAAAAAACTGTTTTAAGAAGCAATAAGAGAGCCACCCCAAACGAAGCCTTAATTTGAATTATCGCCATTCCAAAAGCCCTATAGGAAGTACCAACCGAGTTGAATCTAATCAAATTGGACAACTCTAATAGTAAGAGTAATAAGACAAGCTCGGATTTGTGCTCATGGCCCAATAAACCAGCTCGTGAGAATAGACGTGGCCTTCTATATGACGAGATCCAATCTCCAATAGTCAATAATTGATATATAAGAGGTGCGCTTGCAGATTTGTAGAGGGAAGGCACAAAGCTCACACCATTATACATAGGAACAAAGAAGAATTTAAAAGGCTAATAGATACAACAGCAGCAGCAGCAGCCAAAAAGATAAACAAGACGGCTATCTATCCTCCAATCTTTGCATGAACGCCCAACACAGGTAAAAGGACAAAGGGGTTGATGCTGATAGGAAGTACTTGTAGATCTCAAGCATTTCCTATCAATCTTCCGAAAATAGCGAGCTTTCCCCACAAAAATCCGCACAAAACCACAAAAACAGTAGATAATTTGTATTATTTGATGAAAGGGAAACGGAAAATAGCAAGATACAATTGATCCTCTATTCAAGAGGAGGATCGATCTCTCCCAAATCTCTAAACGCCACTAGAGCCCAAAGGAAAACCTAACTCTAGGAGATCTCAAATTTCAGCCAAATTCAAGATGCCCTAACCCTAGGAAAACAAACTCTTTAATGCATACAAATAAAAAGGAAATCCCTAAACAGTCCCTACATTCAAATTTCCCTCCCAAATCCCTCAAAAATCCTTCCTAATATGCTCTATTGGTCCGACGGTTCTGTCGGCAGCATAGAGAGGCGGAAAAACTTCCGCCTCTGTTTCTGCAGATCGGTCCTGTGTGGACCGGCTGGATTGGACCGGTCTAACAATACCCCCCTCCCAAAAATCCACCTTGTCCGCAAGGTGGAAAGACGACACCCTCCATTCCTTCTTCATCACAAACGGTAAGAACCTGAAGAGTTCAATCCTTACACCTGTGCCCCGACGTATATCTCTCGTCACATCTAAAACAAAGCCCATTCGTCCTCTTCTCCTGTAATTCTGTCTCTGTGAGTTTCTTGAAGTTGTCCCCACATCTTCCTCCAGTTTTTCCTTCGAAGTCCCCCAAAGAGTATCTAATGTTGGCTTCTTGGATTTCAATAAGGTGGTGGTCCACCGTCAAACTCTCCTCCTCTGTCAGCACATTGACAGCGAAATATGTTTCTACCTTGTAGATCCACTCGTGCGTATCCTCCTCCTCAAAGATTGGCATCTTCAGTTTCCTCACCCTCGGGTCAGACCCGTATCCCCTAAATCTTTCATAACCTTCCATTCCTCGAAATGAGAGGTGCTCCCCAATTGTCACGATCTTACCTACGACGATTATACCCAAACCATTTATCAAAATCCTCTCTTCTTCTTTCAAAATCAGCACCCCAGCAATCAAAATCATCCATTCTCCTTACAAATTCAGCACGCCTTCTTGCGTAGCAATTTCTCATCTCCTCCCTAAAAAGTTGTTCTATAGGAGGCATTCCGTCTTCTCCCTCCAGAATCTCCACTTCTGAATTTTCCCTTCCCCTAGACGTATTAGGGTTCCCATCTCTTCTATGGCCGCCGGTAGTTTCATTTGCTTCTGATGTCACCGGTTTTTCCTTTGCTTCTGATGTCACCGGTTTGGTTTTGGCTTTAAGCAATTTCTTCAACATGTCTTCCACCACGGCGAACTTTTCCTCCATCTTTTCATTGACAGATGCAATCTGATTTTGAAAATCAGCAATCTTTTCCTCAAAATCTGCTTTGAGTTGCCTAAATTCTCCGTTCAAAACTTCCACTTTCCTTCCGGCCATTGGTTCCCCTTCAATCGATGTGCTCTGATACCAATTTAATAGGAAGTGCTTGTAGATCTCGAGTATTTCCTATCAATCTTCGGAAAACAGCGAGCTTTCTGCACAAAAAATCCGCACAAAACCACGAAACGGTAGATAATTTGTATTATTTGATGAAAGGAAAATGGAGAATAGCAAGATACAATTGATCCTCTATTCAAGAGGATCGATCTCTCCCAAATCTCTAAACGCCGCTAGAGCCCAAAGGAAAACTTAACTCTAGGAGATCTCAAATTTCAGCTAAATTCAAGATGCCCTAACCCTAGGAAAACAAACTATTTAATGCATACAAATGAAAAGGAAATCTCTAAACAGTCCCTACATTCAAATTTCCCTCTCAAATCCCTCAAAAATCCTTCCTAATCTGCTCTATTGGTCCGCGGTTCTATCGGCAGCATAGAGAGGCGGAAAAACTTCCGCCTCTGTTTCCGCAGACCGGTCCATTAGATGCGCGGCCAGCGGTAGTTATTTGAACAATCAGCAGCAGAGCTGTGTAAATGTAGTCGTTTTTTTTTAATAAATTTCACTACATTTGTACACGAAAAATTCTAACAAAAATTTGTAGAGTAGTTCACTTATGAACCTTCCATAATGCAACAATCAAATGAGCAAATTGCAAATATTCATTTTGGAAAATAGCAGAAGATTGTTCAGGAATCATTCACACATTCTCCCAAGCCTATAAGAACATAACAGGACATTATCTAGTCACAGGATGTTGAATAGTAAGTAGACTATTGAAAAGATTACTGCAAGTAATAATTTTCAGAATTCAGAATGTTGATACCATATTATAGTACCCAGTAACATGAAGGTTTAACAAATATCTACAGAATGAGCAGCAATTACCTAAAGCCATAATAATAACCACCCATTGAGTGGGGAATTGCACCCAGCAGAAAGCCATATCTTTTGATAACACAGAATCCAGGCAAAGCGCCTATGAGCAGCAGCTGCTTTTCTGGGCAACTGGTTGCCCCCTCATCTCAACAGTTGCCGCTGGCCTGCCGGTATTCACCGTGGGTTGGCTTGCCATACTGTAACCCAAAAGTTAAAAATTACAATTAGAGCAGAATCTGAGTCCTGGTAAATGATAGAAGGATATTATATAGAGAGCTGTCAAAAAAACTTTACTTGATCGTGTGCAGCTTATATTTTTAAATTATTTATTATTACTTTTATTTTATTTGGAGTAATTAATTAGTTAGTGAATAAATAGAATAATTCTATCAAATTTGGCTTGTTATTTATTTATTTTTACTTATTGAAATTAACTTACATTTAGCTCGAATTCTAATGAGTTGAACACAAATACAACATTCACGAACAATTTCAACCATGAACCGAACATAAACGTACAAAACTTTAAATAAGGCGAACACAAACACAAAATATGCTCGCATAAGCTCCGCTCATTTACATCCCTAATTATATGGAATTGTTTGTAAGTGTGTGTGTATTATGTATATTCTTAAAATTAGCTTGAGAAGGTTAATTATTCATTTAAGTAATTCAGAACAAAGAAAAATAGCAGGAATGTAAGTAGACAATGTATTGGGGAGATTTTCAATGGAGCCTTTTAGTAATAGCCAATGCTCACCGGCTCTTAATCTCGGCTGTCATTTTCATGAAGGCTTGTTCAACATTTGTAGCATCCTTAGCACTCGTCTCCAAAAAGGGGATTCCAACCTCATCAGCTAAGGCCTTCAAAAGAGAAAAATTGGAAAAAATGTGTGAAAAAGTTAATTTGGGGATATGGAGTAATCTGTCCGGCTCAATGTTACCCATTAAGCGTGTATGTAAGCTTAATTACTATCCCAGAAAGTTGAGGATGACTAAAACACTTTAATTACCTTGCCAGCTTCGTAGGAAACCACCCTTTTATCAGTCAAATCACATTTGTTACCCACTAAAAGCTTGTTCACACTTTCAGTTGCGTAACGGTCAATTTCATTTAGCCATTGTTTCACATTGTTAAAGCTTTCTTGGTCCGTCACATCATAAACGACCTAAGCAGAATGAATCCCCATTGTTTCAAGAACAAAAGCATAGTACCTCATAAAAGAGTGGTGCTTCTCCCACACACTTTGGGCTTACACCCAGTGCCAAGCTATATAGCTAAAGTGCAGATTGGTAGTTTTGCCCAAAGTGTAGGAGAGATAGATCACAACATAGTATCTATAGAATATAATAAATGGAAAGAGTGATTTGAATGTTACAATTATGCCATGAGCACCACGATAATAACTGCTTGTAATTGTGCGGAAGCGCTCCTGCCCAGCAGTATCCCACTAGATAGAAAATATCAAAATATTAGCCAGGGTTCTGGTTAATGTAACTAGCAAAATTTTATTACTTACTATTTGTAGCTTTATGGTTTTTCCATCCTGCTCAACAGTGCGGATTTTCTGAATGGAACAAAATTTCCTGTTAGAAATTGCATGCAAGGAATGTGGCAAAGCTTGAGGCGAACAAACTTACAAAATCAACTCCAATTGTACTGATGTAGCTCTCCAAGTATGAATCATCCTATGCAGTGAACAAATTAATCAATCTGTGAGCAAGATTTAATCAACTATCATGCAAACAGAAAATATTATTTTAAAGAAAGATTACATGTCAAACATTTAACTTAAGATAACACAGTGGCATGCCAAATAAATATTACAATAAAATGAATACAATTCATACGTGCATGCATTGACTGAACATTTGGAGTGCTGGAGATGGCAGCATCCCAACATAGAAAGAAAATTTTGAATCTAAGAAATAAACAGGCTTGTAAAGTGGCACTTCTTACTCGAAGAGTAATTTATATTCCTATGACATCTTCAAGGTTGTGAATTCCTAAACAGTATAATTCAATACAAAAAATTACAGTTCATCTTTCACAATTAGAGATCATTTGGTTAACTAACAGTTCAAAAGATTAGGGGAATGAAAGCAGTAGAAAAGTGGAATGAAGAAAATATGTAAAATGTAATTTGAATTTTTATGGATTTTTTTTCTTGTATAAAGTTATGGAGATATATATAAGCTCCTCCAAGAATCTTACAATAAAAACAAATCAAGACTAATTAAAAAAAGGAAAATAAATACACCACGAAAGGGCCAGCGGCTAGATGGAACACCCATATTCCAATCCTAAATCCATGAGGAGATCAATCCAATTGTTAAAATCCTAACTCCTTGTGCTAAAAGATCCCTACTAAGATTAGTTGAAATGTAAGTCCCACAAAAGGTGAGCTATGCATGGGGTTGGGGTGGGAACCAATGCACGTATAGGGTGTGGGCCCCATGGACTCCAACAAAAGCTAATACTATAAACGATATTGACATGAAGAGCTCAAAGAGTACTGCCAATTAAATATGTCACAATAAATGTTATGCACGTGAGAGTGCTGATTATAGTCCCACATTTAAAAATGTAAAAAATATGTTTGTTTAGAAATACCAAGTGCTTAGCCTTCACAAAGCCTTGAGCTTTTGGGTTGTAAACATTTGATTGATGGTTCATCGAGCACAACTTAGATCCCTTTCAATTCACATTCCCCAACAAGTGGTATCATAAATAATGGTTCAAAACAAGCGGTTTATTCATTCATGAATCTCAGCCCCCTCTATCATGATTGAGCTAGGATCAAAGGCAGATGACTCCCATGAAGGCTCCACGTAATTTGAGTGGGCTCCAGCCTCCAAGTGCATGATACTTGATGAAACTGAAGAGAATTGAGTAAGGGGGAATGATGACGGATATGTAGAGCTCTCATGTGAGGGGAGCTTGTTAAGTCATGTAAGAGTATTAAGTTTCATCCCACATTGGATAATTAAAAAATAAATTAGTGTAGATATACCAAGTAATTGACCCTCAATCATAGGCACAAGTTTTTTGCTTGAAAATGAGTTTGATTAAATGTGTATTAAACCCAACTTTTATCCCTTCTGGTTCACACTGCTAATCAGTAAATAAAATGCACTAATGCCTTCAGATGAACACACATGCCAATAAAATAAAGCAGTTAAAATTTCCAAAGATCTTTTTCTTTCATCCCTTTGACAATGCTTAATAATGCCTCTTGGATATTAATCCAATGGTCTGTCATCTAAGAAAAAAGGATATCTAGGACTATGCTTCAGGGCAACGTAGAAGTCATCGTTTCAGATAAAGATAAAATTAGCGGATTGAAAAAGAACCTGAATATGCGCCAACTCAAAATAATTAGGATGGATTTTGAAGATAGACAAAGGAGGGGCAACACGGCTATCAAGGAAAAACGATTTAAATAGAGCCGGATACTATATCAAATCACAAATATATCGGAAAAATTTACAAGGCATGCAAAATGATCTAATACAGATAACAATATAGAAATTTATTTAGGTAAAATAGGTATTGATATGCCCTTTTTTTTTATACTTTTTGTGGAAGCTTATGATTTGGGCAATCAAATTTCACACTATTCCATCATTATCTCTTAAACTAAACAAGAGAACATGTGACATAAGTAAGACTTTATTTGAGAATGCTTTGTAGTGTTTCGCTTTTAAAAAACCACATATATAAAGACATTGTATGAGTATCGAAAATTTTAAGAAGCACTGTATGTGAACATGGATGGCTTCATAATCACAACCAACACACTTGATTTGCTCATCGTGTTAGTTACAACTTCATTTTCTACAATACAACATAGCATTACCAAAGGAAACCTAAAGCTAAGAGTTTTTCAAGAAAAATAAAACTTAGCACCGCAGGTCGAAATTTCGTAAAAGCACAACTACGTTAGGCCCCCTAATTATATGACTCGAGTGATTAGCAACAAAAACTACTTAAATGAATATGTTAAACAAAATGCATGAGAATGATAAGAAAATACAAGGAAAATAAGCTAAGGATAGAGTAAGAATCAATCTAAATAAAGAAAATCATTCTAATATAACCTGAAATGACATTTCTAGAAAAAAAAAGGCATGAATTAAAGAAAAAAGGATGAATTAAAGAGCAAAAAGCATTGCCGTAGGATGGTTAAAAATCTAGGGTTTGTAATACAACTTAAAATGACGTACACAATAAAACAAAATTGGAATTCATAATTTTACAAAAAAACTTATTTTTATATAAAGGATATCAAACAAAAATGGAATTCCCTAAATCTGAAATTCTATAAGAAAATAATGAAGACAAATAAAATTCAAGAACTAATCAAGTTCACATTTCAAAAATAAAACTTGGCATGTAAAATTTCAATCAAAAAAAAAATCATAAACTAAATAATTTAAAACAATGATACAAATCACTCCAAAAGAAAAAATTAGACCTCACCAATATAAGGGGCCTCCCTTGAGAATCACCACCCATAACAAAAAGATGCTCAAAGAACATACATCCAACAAGCATGCATATGAAGAAAGCAAATTAGAATTCTATTTCAATATTTGATGCTCAATAAACCATAGTGACTAGTGAGTAGTAAACTGCAGCAATACTTGATGCGAGAAAACAATGAGTGGCAAATAAAAACAATGCTTGATAATGATTTTGAACTCCTTGTGTTGACTGAAATTCCATAGTTAAGTTGAAACCATGTGGTAATGTGTTCAACCAAACACCCTATTCTAATATAAGTGCATATTAAAATTCATCTCAATTAGATACCAACTCATGGTAAAATTATAAATCCTCTTCTAAATTTTTTACTCCTCAGAAACAGTCCAATTGTAACTATAAATCTTCATCTAATTCAGCTTCAAAAGAAAATTCATGACTACAATTTCCTTAATAAGATTAGGTTTGATCATACATGATTTTAGCGTTACATGTTTGACAGGTTTTAGAGGAGAAGATAATGATTTAAATCTATAAGTGTATTGTTAGACCGGTCTATCGGACCGGTCCGGACCGGCCCGTGCACGAAATGGCCGAGGAGTTCCGGCTCTTGTACAAGCCGCACAAGCCGACAGGTTCCAAAGAGCAGTTTTGGAAGGGAATTTCGAGGGATTTGAGAGGGAAATTTGAATGTAGGGACTATTTAGGGATTTCCTTTTGATTTGTATGCATTAAATAGTTTGTATTCCTAGGGTTAGGGCATCTTGAATTTGGCTGAAATTTGAGATCTCTTAGGTTTAGGTTTCCTTTAGGCTCTAGCGGCGTCTAGAGAATCGGGAGAGATCAATCCTACTAGTGAATTTCAAGTGTTTTCTCTCAGGTTTCCTACAGTTTTGTGGGAAAAACTGCCGTTTACTACAGATTTTTGCTCTGTTTTCCATTATAGGTTGCTTCCAATCAAATTGGTATCAAAGCTGTTTTGGGGACCTTTTTGTGGGCTGTTTGGTTAATTTTAGCAACTGTTCTTGGGATTTCGAAAAAGAAAGTTGTTGTTTTTGAAGGTCGAAGTCTAGATTTTTATTTCTACAAAAATCAGGGGATCAATGGCGGCCAAGAAAATGGATACGTTGGAGAAACGCCTCGAAGTGGAGATTGGACAAATGAAATCTGAAATTTCAAATCTCCAAACTCAAGTTTCAGATTTAAAAAAAAAAGACATTTCAGCCATCCATGATAAGTTCGATTCGAAATTTTCCATCCTAGAGGAGATGTTGAAGAAAGTGCTCGAGGGTCAAATCAAAATATCACCGTCGGAGGTAAGGGAAGGCGTCGACAGTCATGAAAGTGGGGAAAATCCGAAGCCAACCAAACGAAAGGAAAGATCAAGAGGTGGAGATTTTGCAGGGAACATAAAAAATGTCTCCCTTAGGGCCTATTCCTAGGGAGGAGTCCGGTAGATGGTATATGGAAAGATGTGAGGGGTTTGGGCATGAGTGGGAGGATGTTGAATTCGAAAGAAGAGAGACTGAATTGGAAAGACGAGGACTTGATTATGACCGAAGAGGTGCCGAATTTGAAAGGGAAAGGAGTAATTATGTCCAAAGGGGGATTGCATCTGAATGGGGAGGGGTTTGTTATACAAGGGGTGTTGAATCTGAAAGAAGGTGGGAATTTGATGAAAGGCTTGGATATGAACGTAGAAGGGATGATTGGGACACTTGAGGGGAACCACCCCCTTGGGGAAGAAGAAATTATGAAGGTAACAGAGGGAACGGAGGTGATATGAGGGTGAGGAAGGTGAAGATGCCTATTTTTGAGGGGGAGGATGCCCATGGGTGGATCTACAAGGTGGAAATGTGTTTTACCGTCAACAGGTTAACGGAGGGGAAGAGACTGATGGCAGCTGAGATTAAGCTTGGAAGGGAAAGCTTTAGTATGGTACCAGTGGAGGGATAAGAGGCAACCAATAAGGACCTGGAAAGAGTTTAAGGACTGCATGTTGGAACGTTCCCAAACCAGCAAGGGAGGGAACAGTGGAGTATCGTGAGCAATTTGAGTACCATGCCAGTAGATTGGATCGGCTTCCAAAGTCTGTACTGGATGGGAACTTTATGAAGGGACTGAAATCAAAGATCTGCGTAGCAGTCAGAGTGATGAGACCTCAAGACTTGGTAGAGTCTATGGAGCTAGCTCAGTTGGTGGAGAATCATAGGAACCTGGAAAAAGGAGCATGAGGCAATAGTTCAAGAGGCTCGTACAGGATGACCACCACCTTTTTGGCACCCAAGGAGCCAACACTGGGTACTCTTAGGGAGACTTCGAAGGAAAAGACTACCGAAGAAAGACCTAGAGGCAACTTCAAGAAGCTCATAGAACAGAATTACATAAGAAGAGAGCGAAGGGGATTTGTTTCAGATGTGATGAGAGGTATACGCCCGGGCACAGGTGTAAGGACCTAACTCTTCAGGTTCTTACTGTTTGTAATGAAAAAGGAATTGAGGGTGTCGTATGTCCACCTTGCATACAAGGTGGCTCTTTGGGAGGGGAGTATTGTTAGATCGGTCTATTGGACCAATCCAGCCTGCGAGCGAAATGGCGGAGGAGTTCCGCCTCCTGTACAAGCCGCACAAGCCAACGGGGTTCCAAAGAGCAGTTTTGGAAGGAATTTTGAGGGATTTGAGAGGGAAATTTGAATGTAGGGATTGTTTAGGGATTTCCATTTGATTTGTATGCATTAAATAGTTTGTTTTCCTAGAGTTAGGGCATCTTGAATTTAGCTGAAATCTCATATCTATTAGGTTTAGGTTTTCTTTGGGCTCTAGCGGCGTCTAGAGAATCGGGAGAGATCGATCCTCCTCTCGGATTGAGGATCACTTGCATCTTGTTTGTTTTTCTTTTTCTACTAGTGAATTTCAAGTGTTTTCTCTCAGATTTCCTACAATTTTATGGGAAAAACTGTTGTTTGCTGCAATTTTTTGCTCAGTTTTCCATTATTTTGGGTTGTTTCCTATCATGTATCAACTATGGGAGTGGTCACTAATGGATTGACCATAGTATGCATCAATATTTTAAGATCTAGTTAAAGTCTTACCTGGGTTTTTATAAATTGAGGCTTAAGAAAATCCTAATTCCTTGCCTAAGATTTTTAACAAAACACAAAACAAGAAAGTAGCCATGAAGCAAACTATATATAACTATGAGATTTGTAAACTTAGTAAATATGCAATCACATTAGAACTATTGACTCCGAACCCACATTGTAGGATAAAAGCTTATTATTGTATTGGGTCATACATTGGTCAACATGATGAAGAAACCTGAGGATCTAATACCAATTTGATGTAGGATGCTTAAGGATCAAAGATTTCTAATGTCCTATGATGAGATGCGTATTAAACAGCAAATAAAATACTTAATCCACAAGTTACTTAATTCATAATTTTAGAAAAAAAAATTTCATTTTAATGTAAAGAACAGCAAATTTGCTTCGTTTCAAATGATAATTTAATAATTTCCCAAAAAAGTGAAATTCCACAAAAAAAGCAGCAAAATTAAAAAGTTGGGATTCAACTTCAAAAAAACTAACATGTATCTTAAAAAGTTTTCAATCACATGCAAAATTAGCGATTAAACAATTTAAAAGAGACGAATAAGTATATAAATCACTCAAATGAGAAGAATCAGAGTTCGCATAAAAACAAGAAGGCTCCCACAGAAGTAATCGTTCCATACATGAATGGAGCTCAAATAATACACATTCAACAAACACATTACGACAGAAAAACATGAACTCGATTTTAGCATTTAATTTTCGATAAATTTTGCATTGCATTCATCAAGGGTCCTATTTATAAGCTTCTAAAAACCAAAATAAAAAGGACCCAAAATCTGTTGAAAATTACTCAAATCATTAAGTTTTAATTCACCCCTCTTGAACTTCAACAGTATTAAATATTCTATAAAATCAAAATCAAGATTTTTTTAATGGATCTAACAAAATAGAAATGCATTTACTGCAAATCTGAGAGGTTTTGAGGAGGCAAGCTCATCAATTGGGTGTCTGGGTGTAATGTAATTATAGTTAAAGATAATAACAGGAGTATAAGGCGACAACCATGCCATAGAAGGTAAAACAAACAACACAAAAGGCAGCAGGTAGTGGGAAACTCTGGAGGCGACAACACTAAAGGGCAATGAACAGCAACAGGATTAGCAAGGATTGGGGTGAATAAAAAAGGATAGCGGTGGGAAAACTGCATCGAAAGCAGAGTAATATGAGAAACAACTAATAAACTACAACAACATTTAGTCTGAGAATTCAACGGCAGCAAGACTTGGAAAGAATTTTTAACTCCATATATATTTATTAGAATTCCATATAAAACATGCAGTAATGAGTAAGATCTAACAAGCTGTTCAAAAATACTAAAGAATACCTTGTGCTTGTAAACGAACTAACATCATGAATATATTTTTAACATTTGAAATAAACTAGGAAACAAAAACTATGAATCAATATACATAAATTGCATTCCCAAAATGAACACAGACTTTCAAATTTGCATATAGTTTCACCAAGGATGGTAAAAGAAGATAATTGAATAGCCATAAAACAATTTGAACTTGTTCTAGATAAGTATTGTTGTAGGAAAGCATGAAAGTATATAACCTACTGATTTCAAGCATCATAGTATTCCTCAATCATGTCATGATCATAGAATCCACTTCATACCAAGGTACAAATTTTGGGTCTTTCAATTCCGAAGGAGGATCCATAAGATGATGGATCTTTTCCTTTCCTTTAAGAAAGGTCTTAATAATTTGGGATCATATCAAATAATTTTTTCCATTCCGGCAATATGAGACTTGCAACCCTTAGAATTCTCAACATTTATGATGGTCAAAACTTTGGAAGGGAAATCAAAGAAATCAACCATAATGAAGAAAATAAAGAATTTTGATGGAGGAGAAAGAAAAAAGAACAAAAGTTGGAAGATAGAAACCCTAACCTTGACAATAAAGAAAAATAGAAAAGTAGATAAAACTACTTTGAATTTTATTGCTTAACTATGTACAAATATACAAGTATTTATAGACTTCTCCTAAAGGCTTACAATGGAAATAAATCAAATTTATTTACAAAAAAAATAAAATTTCCCTAAGAGGGGTGACAGCTAGAATAAGAAGAAGAGACATGGATTGCAATCTAATGTCCATAAGCATATCAATCCAACGGTTAGAACCCTTAATTTGTGTGCTCAAGGATCCCTTTGAAGATTATGAGTTCCATGTTCCTTCAATAGTTGTCCAAAAAAGAAATTAAGGCAGTTGATAATCTATCTAGAATAACTAACAATCTCTCAGGTATAAAATGCAAGGTAAGTGTCTACCACCAACCCTAAGTTTGATTTTCAATATGTGAGTACAAGGTAAAAGCCGTGTGTGCTTTCATTACAAACATAAACGAAAATCTTGTTCCACATGCAAGAACAAAACATTCATAGCATGTGAGTGTACAATACAGGAGTAATATAAACCAAAACATCTATATTAAAACTGAGATAGCTTGAGAATTGAAAGAGCATTGCTTCCTGCATAGTTTGGTATTCAAACTAACACAGATTTTGCTGAAGAACAATTGTTCTTTCATTTTATCGGGTGTGCTAGTTTGATGGCCTTCAGAATCTTGGAAACTGACCGATTATTTTTTCATCTAATGGAATGTAACTTGCTAACATATTATGGTATGATAACATGTATGTTGATAGTAAAAAAGAAAGCAATAACTAAAAGAAGAATACTGAGTTCTACCAAATCAGCTTGCTGAAAAAAAATAAAGCATGAACAAAATGAACTTTTTTACCGCAAATCGTAAAAGAAGACATGACTTGCCAACCCCAGAATCTCCTATTAGCAAAAGCTTGAAAAGATAGTCACTGCAAAAGACAGAAAAACTCATCAAATTTTGAAACGAACCTCCAGCACAAACTTTCACACATTCCAAACTATCATTTACATGGTATCCCGCATTTTGTTTCATGAAGTCAAGCATAAGAAAAAACATATCAACTAAGGCCCTAACTTCAAGAATATTTAAAAAGATATGCATTCAATTAAAGTAACGTTGACCTACAAAACTTGTATTAAGTACAGCAAAAACTTTTATGACGGTGATGGATTTAAAACTTCTAAGATGCAAGATGGAACTTGAATTGCATGATATAGATCACAGTACTCCGCTTTCGCCATACTGGAATCTAAGCCAGGTACAAACTAAATCATTTTATCATTCAAACTACAAACACTCTTCCTCGAGTGTGGAACATCTCAAAATGTTTTTGATGATTGACATATAATAGTAGCAAACAAATGCAAGCAGTTTCCAGAAAAAGCTTAAAGAATGGCAGTTGCAAAGCCAATTCTACCAATATAAATGCAATAGTTTAAATTTAATAACTAAATTTTTCCAAGAGAAAAGAGAAAAGGTTAGATGACGTCTAAAGTATGAATTAAAAATATCAGAATAGATGGATCAATCAACCGATCACAGCCTCTTGAAACTGTCATGACAGGATTCTGCACCATTAAAAAAAAACAATTTAATATCGGATAAGAATATGCACAATAACAATGGTTTCTTCCACAAATCCTTTCACCCGTTAAAGACAACAAATTACAACAATAACAAGTATTTATCCCATGTATTAAAGGGTTGGCTATATGAATCATTTTTCTCCATCGTGTCATATTAAAGGGTCAAAATAGCATTTAAATCTAATAAAAAATATATCATTTTAATCCTTTCTAATCAAATTTTTTAAGGTCTACCTCTACATTTCTTAACATAGGCCGGATCTAATACAACTACTCTCCTAACAGAACATTGGAAGGTCGATATTTTATGTGACCAAACAATCTTAAGGCGACTCTCTCTAATCTTATCTACCACTACAGTTACTCTGACCTTTTCATGTATAAACTTGTTTAGCATTTTGTCTCTAAGTGTAAAGCCACTCCACCTAAGCATCCTCATCTCTGCAACACTTAATTTTATGCTTCACTTTTAATGATCAACATTCTACGCCATAAAGCATTGCAGGTCTCACCACCATCTTATAAAATTTTCCCTTGAGGGGTAATTTTCCAACACATAATAGGCCCGATGCATTACTCAACCAACCGATCAACTTTAATTCTACTAATATCATTCTCATCTATTTCATCATTGCTTTAAACAATATACCAGATATATCTAAAATGTGCAGTCTTTTTCATGACTTTCTCACTCAATGTCACAATCCAACCACTAGATTTATTACTTTAAAATTACACTATATATTTGGTTTTAGATCTACTCATACCAAAACCTTTAGACTCTAAACTGGACCTCCATAATCCAAAGTTTTTCATCAACTCACTCTCTGTCTTATCAACAAAAAGAATATCAACAGCAAAAAGAATACACCAAGGTACATCCTCTTGCAAATGTCTAGTAAGAACATTTGTGACTAAAGTAAAAATATATGGGCTTAAAGTTGAACCTTGATGTAATCCAACTATAGGAAAATATTTGGTTGATTTGATGTAAACCAACCCATTTAAAATGACAAAGAAAATATATAGAGAAATAGTGTCCACCCCAAAATTAGGGTCTCTTGAACTTAATGTTATTAATATTTCTCAATTAGCCTAATTAAGAGTTGATAATTATAATTAGGTTCAATTGTTCCAGACTAAAACTAATACCCATTTAACTTTAATTTGAGGCATACTTAAGCCTAATTAATGCACCAATTAGCACATGAAAATTATTTTATTAATTCCAATAAAATTTGAATTTTTTTCTAATGCTTTACAAGAATCAAATAATAAATAACAATCTCAACGAGGAGAATCTACAATAGATTCAACCCGATAAGCCATGTTCTCTGTCACATGTGTATAACCCAAAGAAACGCACAACATTCCCCCTAAGAAAGGCACACCATCCCAACTCCAACGCACAATCATGACGAGTGTGGATCTCATGAACAGAAAAAAGCCATAACATGCATGATTATGATGCCTCCTTCTGTTTCAATTCACTCATTTGCTCCTCTATATCTCATAAAGTCACTTTCTCACATGTCTTCATGCACATTCTCAACTTTTTCCTTTGTGCTAGTGACTTGTGAGCTCTCTCATGCACGCACAATCCAATTCTCACAACTTTCATTATAGCCCAAACACGACTAATTGCACAAGTACAACATCAACTATACCATCAATAGCAAAAAAAGGCCTCCTTGAACTCTCTTACTCTTTCCAAAATCTCCACTGCATACATTATGCCTCATCCAATATGACAACTACCATGGTGAGCCTCATAGCATTTTCTAAAGCGCAGCTCCTATTCTGCTCAACTACATCATCTATCAAAGCATGCCTCAGACTTCTTAACATGAGAGAACTCGCTAAAATCATTGGGAGATGTACGTTTGCAAACTCAATTCTCAAGCCTTTTTTGGCATTTTATAACTAACAAACATAATACATTAATAGACTAATGTCCAATATTAGTCATCAATTTTCTTCTTAACAAGAAAATTGCAATGATCACAATGCAAAAATAATCATAAGGATGAATTAATTATTAAAGGTTTCCAACACGGATATGCATAGAAATTCTTAATCATTTCCAAATAAATAATTTGATATTAAGATGGCTCCACAAAATAATGTCGAAGTAAGCTGAACTATCTCACATATCTATATTATCATCCAAAGAAAGGACAACAAGGTCTTCCAAATTGTCCAAACCAAAGGATTTAAATAGACTATTAAGCAACTCAAATCAAAAAAAAGTCACATGGGTTTCCTTGTACAGCTCAAATGACAAGTCCAATAGTGACTAATGGGCAAGGTCAAGATCTTTGTAAGGCATATACATAATCAAATAAAATTTAAAAATCCAAATGAAAAAATGACCCTCATGTGTATATATGGTAACATAACAAAGAATGTTCCAAAAGTAAAAAGCATTTGCAGTTTGGTCTACATGACCATAATCATACATAAACCTACGATGCTCCACAAAAATTGGAAGCCTAATAATCAAGTTGATGCTATACAAAAATGTGTAAAGGCATTAAATTGACATTTTTTTAAATAATACAAAAGACCTATAAATTTGCTTTCAAGGTAATAATTGAAAAACATGAGCACCAAAATTTATGCACGTGCAACAATAAACATGTTTAAAGGATCAAAAATTTAACCAAGGGTTTCCAATAATGTTTTGAGTAATTAAAGAAGACTATAACGTCCTCTTATGGATAACAAACAATCAAAATGCCCACTCATGAGCCAAATTATCACACCCATAGTCCTAATTCAAATACAATCAATATTGACTCAGCTAATCATGCAGATAAACCAAGAAAATGAGTTCAGTTTTGAAATCTCTTTATTGATTCAAGGGGCCCTATGATCAACACCTCAAAATGTGCATCAAAATATACACCAAATCAAAAATCAAAATCAAATCATTTGATTAAACAAGCCTTATTGCTAACAATGTGAGATTCAAAGATCCATAGTTCACCTTACCTAAATTATCGCCATAATGCCCATTACTGGGCCATTCTCTCCCTTAAAGATATAAATTCCACTTATGAACATCTCAATGGATGAAATATCCCAACCTAATAAACCAAGCCTACACAAAGCTAGTGATATAATCAAGCCATTCTATTTGATTGGGCCATCATAGTCGAACCATTTTGATCAATTTGGGTTGTCACAAAGCCAAGAAACATAGTAAATTAAAACTTCGGCTTTCCAATAGTTGTAAGCCCCAAAACAAAATGTGTCAAGTTGAATTCCAATGATGGCAAGCCCGAACATAACTAACCAATTAACCTCTCATATGTCTTACATTCTAATTTGAGTCAAGTTGAATTTTGGTAATAATTGATAATCATGTCATGCATCTAAAAGCTTTTATCTTGCCATATTTTGTTCCTATTAACTATTTGGTAAAACTAGTATGCCCTTTGCCAAGTAACTAAGTTAACATCATTCTCAAAATCGCATCTCTAAAATATACATTTCCACTATAGATACCTAAGAGGGGGTAACTCATTATTGTTGAATAGATTCCCTATTCTTATGGTTGGAAACCTCTAACATTTGCAAAGTGGGTAAACATAAATATCCAAGATCATGGAAACATGAGATCATGATTGAGTTTACGTACATCACTTAACCATTCCTCTAACTTCAAACATAAATATTAAACCCAAGTATAAATATAAGACTAAGCAACCACCTTAATTAAGAGTACTATCTTGTGATCTATAATGGTAATTAATTATGGAGGTCTACACTGATAGAAGTCTAGATCTCAAATACAAATAAATCCCAGTATAACATAAGATAAAATCTTGTTAAAATAAACATGGGGTCTATTTGGGGCAACTTTCTAGTTTTTTTCGCCTTTTAGATCACTACTACATCTATTTAGCAACTGCTTTCTAGTTTCTTTTCAGAAACTTCTCTGACAGGAAGATGCTTTTACAACACGTTTACTAGAAAGAAATTCATGGTCAAAAAGAAAATATTTGTAATACCACCAGAAGTTTCAAGAAAGTTGCTTTCCCCACAATAATTCTATAACTATCTTTATAAAAAACTGCAAACACCCTAAAACGAATATATAATATACCTCAAGAAAAACCACTTCAAGTTTCTCTCATACACATCAAGGAGGCTCAAGGGTTGGGATAGTTTTTCTTGAGCGATCACAAAGATAGTTTGATCATAAATATATGAATGCATTGCGCAGACTTCCAACCTTGGTGGAAGCAATTTTTCATCATAAATGAAATTTCTATTAGCATTAACATGGAGAAATCAATAGGACCACCATGCCCTGCCAACTTGCTCCTTTGACAATTTTATCTTGGTATGGGAGTAATAGATGAACTTATAAACTTAAAAAAGTTCTTTTCACAATAACACACAATGATAGTGATTTTAGACTTCACTCAGGCCTGAAAAAAAAATGCAGATAAGCCTTTAGCATTGGTAGAATCTAGGGCTGATTTCTTTGCCAATCATAAAAAGAGCTTCATGAGAATATAAAGCTGCTTAAAACATGTTTGCATCTTTTTTTCAATAAATACTTCACATAGTTTTATAAAAGCATATATATGTGGTTTTATTTAATCAACGTGGCTACTATAATTTCATTGTACTAGTCTTACTCAAACATAATGCCTCAAAGTACGCCATGTCAAAACCAATTCACAAGAAGCAATAACAAGCCCAAAGGGGAAAAGTCTATTTTATGCGATTTATAGCAAACCCTAAAGTAAGAAGGTAGACTAACAAAAACATCAAAATAAGACACCCACTGACTCAATTCAATGAGCCTACACGTGTTGAAATTGTCAAGGAAATTTGAAAACTAATCATAATTTTTAATTTAATTTTGTAATTCCTATTTTACAATTTTTCCTTTACTTTAGATTTAATTATTTACATGATGTGGCCTACAAGAACGAAAGGTTTCTACATTAATTGGGTTCCTTGTTATGGTATAATTTATGTTGGTTGGCACAGTCGATGGTTCAATCTGATGTAGCATTTGATTCATGGCCTCAAAAGCCTTAATTAATGGGAGTGGGGAACTTTGATCTCAAAAAAAATAAATCAAGTTATTCTTTTTAGTTGCTATTCCGACCAGCTATCAGATGTTGGTTCACAAATGTGCGTCTAGTATATTCTTCTTTATTTGATAAAGGAAAATTAACTCCCTTTCAATCTTTTGTGTATGCTTGGTTGAATGATAATTCCTTCAAGTACAATGCAAGTGAAATACTATCAATTCTAAGAAAATTTATCTCCTTGTATTGATAAGAGGCATAATTTTTTTTTGTATTTAGTGATCTTTTCCTTGTTCTTTTTTCTTCTTCATAATTCATCATTGGCTTTTGAGATTATTCTTGATTTTAGGACAATATGTTATTGCTGAATTTTAGTTGCAAAAAATTAATAGAATTTGGGTAGTTGTTTCACAGTTTCTCATTGATTTTATATAGTTTAATCAATCCTTAGTTTATTAATTAGCATGTATTTCTCATATTTTCCCATTTACATCAAAAGGAAGTAATTAGTTTTAAATTGTTATCATCTGAAATGTGAATATCCAATCTAAATTATGTGTTTTCATACATAGCATCACATTATGGCTTTGCTTAATGACAACTTAAGCTTTTCTGCTTTTGCTTTTCAAAGCTCCTTTCTCAACCAAAATTTCAAAACTACTTTTTAAAAAATTAGCTTTTTAAAAGCAAGTTTGACAATTCAATGAAAAAGTTGTCTTCCAAACACATTATTTTTTTACTGGTTGTTTTCTTACCACAAAAACAGTCTAAATGTTGTTCCAAGCAAAGCCTATATAGCTACATTAGGATCCACAGACCCTAAGATGTCCTACATCACCCACATTGTGATGAAACAAATGGAATGAGCTCATCTCAAGCCATTCTTTAGGCTCAATCAAACGTTGGTCTTAGGTAAAGTAGCTTTGAGGTTAGTGCATTATAAAATCTAGTAATCTTAAAAATAGATTGTGGCAAGTCATACATGAATTCCTAATGGGGGCAGATTGATAACAAGGAGGACAAAAGTGCAACGAATACAATGAACTTCAAAGTTACTTAAATCAAACTGGTGGCACAAAATCACTCCCATAATACAAAGGAACTAATATGAATAGACTAAACAAACTCAAAGCCATCTATGAAGATTTATGGAGTAACAAATTAAGATGATATTAAAGAATAACTACTACACAAGGAATTTCCTTTCATAGTTTAAGCAACCCCCAATAAATTTGACCTCACCATTATCATGATTAAGATAATAAAAATTTGCTTATTCATCAATAACAAGACTTGAACCTTCCCTGACTTATTATACTTATATATCCACAAAAATTATGAAGCACAATAATCAATATGACAGGCTGCATGAGCAAGGAACTTCCTTTCATAGCTCAAGGAACCCCAAAAACTTGATCCCACCATTACCGAAAAATAATTAAATTCAGTTTATTTGCCAATCACGAACCCGAAACTTTCTTTGATCTTGAATACTTACATACATACAAGAATTATGAAGCACAATAATCAAAATTACACGATGCATAAGCACAGGCATCAATTTATCTAGATATTCAATATGCAAATTAGTAGTGTCAACCATGAGTTAAGAATTTGTACAACTTAATTTGAATTAAAACTTCAGTTCAAATTTGACAATTAAACAGGTTTAAACAAGCATTGCATAGCGGCCTACACTAACCTAGCCTATATCCTTAAGTAATTCTAAACCAAAAGCGAAATAATATACAATAGTAATGCTGCGATCAGCCATCTTATCTTAGACTAATGATCTCAAAGATTTCAAACCTATAACATGATCTGGAAGAGGCATCTATAAAATCAAAAGCAGATTACACCAAACGTGTCTATCGGTTAACTACTAGTCTTTGTCTGCTCTGTCTCCAAAAAACACCACCCCTGAGAGCATCATTAAACGCAATATCCATGACTTTGAAGTACAATCAAAAGAAACCTACAGAGTCGGTTCAATGGTAAAGCTCCCACAGTCGTCAAAGAATTCATTCCATGTAACCTCACATCCGTGCCAAGAAAGCAACATATTTGCAAATAAATGCAGCAAGCAAGCCCTTTTCAAAAAAAAAAACTAAATAGATGCAACAAACAAAAGGAAGCCTTACCAAAACAATACCACTAATTAATAACATCAAATTCATTCCTTCGAAGAACAAAGGGAGAATCGCAGCGATACAGCTTGCGGTAAAAACATTGAGCAAGGGAAGAGGCCCTAGGCCAGCAAAAGCAATAACTTAGAACTCCGAATCAAATTAAGAGCTTAGTAGACAAAAGAGCTTACTATTCTGGATTCATGGCAGAGAATCCGGCAACCGAACGACCTTGTGAGAAGCCCTAGCGAATCGCCCGGTAGAGGAGGGAGGGAAGATATTGGGAAAGCAGATGAACCGTTCTTTGAGTTATTTAAAGAGGGGGTGGACGCCTCGTAAAGTTAAAGCATCAAAAAGCTTAATTAAATTTATCTACTATACTTCTGTCTATCTATTATGTATCATTTTAATAATTAAATTATATATTAAATTAATTAAAATATTCTCCTTTTTATTTAATTTTTAAGATAAATATTCATATTATATAATACTTTACACATATTATATTATACTAAATATTTCCTTAGTTAACTTGAGCTATATTAGAATAAATTTGGCCAAATATTTCCTTAGTTAACTTTATCAAAAAAAAAAAACTCCACTTCCATTTCAATGTTTAAACCCATTTATTTTAAATTAAATTTTAATTTATAAAATAAATAATTTGCTATATTTCCTCATTTATGTGGATGAAATAAAAATTTAACATGAATCTTCAAAGAAATCTTAATTAAATAAATCAAAATCACAAACAATTAAATAATTCATTTGAGAGTAATAACAAAATTTATTCAACCTTTAAAAAATGGAATTCATTTTAGAATTATAATTGTTACGTTCTCAATTTTTTGAATGAGAAAAACTCAAAAAAGGGGAAAAGCTATGGGGCATGACAAAGTTAAAATAATATATTATTAATTCAAAATACAATAGTAAGCTCTTCCCCACAATTGAAGTAGAATAAGAGTTAATGCGTTTGAGAATAATTATGTGATTCCCGTCATAAAGATTATCGAAGAAGTTATCAAATGTGAGAATGATCATACAACATTAGTTGAATAATGAAAAATATAACAGAGGTCAAGTACCCTTTTGTTGAAAAATAGAATCCAAATGAAATAGTTGAATGTCATTAGTTAAGCGAAGGTGATCTTATAACAAAAGTCAAGATATATTAGTGGTGATTATTGACAGTAGTCAGTAGCATTGATCATTGGACTAGACAATAGAGTTCTTTTGATCTTTCAGTCTCAAAAATCCTCCATATAGAAAAATGGAATCTTATGTATAACTTTTCTTGAGAGGGCATCTTGGGCAATCTCGCGGAGCAATAATATTTTATCAAGCAGCCTATATTTTAACATTATAGATTGATGGATTAATTATTGGCCTAAAAAATCATTCCACTGATGATATCAAACTATTATATGCTACAAATTTTGTAGTAGTAAAGAGAAAATATTTTACATCTCATATTTGCATAAATATTCCTCATGTACACAAATAGAAGTTTCAATAGACACTAAAAATGAGAAAAAATTATGTAACCTGACCAACTTAAAATAGTCCATTATATAATTAAAGATATAAGAAATTAAAAATATAAGAGTCTACACTTCATCATAATGTAAGAAGACATAATTACACAATTGAGAATAATTATCTAATTATCGTTATAAGCATTACAAAATAAGTAATAGAATGTTGACTTGATCATATAATGTCAATTGATAAAAACACTAAAAACTTAAAGTTCTGCAGATTTTGTGTAACATTTTTCTCTCCTTCAATTATAACTATCTTCATCGTGTAGGGATATAACTCACCCCTCTTAATCTCCTCCATGGAGGAATATAGTCATTTCCCTTAAAAAAGATAAACACTATCTTATATATGCAAATGTTATTTCCTCTAGTAAACTCCATATTGCTCTATGTACCAAGCGTGTTGAACTATCATCCATGTTTTATAAAGTGTTCAGAAGTGCAAAAGGATGACTTCAACTATCTAGGGTTATTTTGAGATATTATATAATCCTAAAGATGATAAATAAAGGTGTAAATATAAAAAATATGGTGTAGCATATCTATGTGATAGCAAAAATGGCACTAGTAATTTAAGACATCATTTGCAAAAGTACAAGAGAAGAGATATATGTAATATAAGTCAGCTAATCTTGCAAATGAACTCTAATTCATCCATTTCTATGTTTGATAGTAAGTTCGTCTCTACATAATTTCATGATTTATTTACTACATGTATCATTATGCATGACTTATCCTTCCAATTTGTTGAATTGATTGGTGCTCGAGCTCTTCTGATATATCTTCATCAGGACCTACAATTATTTTCTAAGAATACTACAATAAATGATTGTAAGAAATTATTCATTAAATAAAAATGTCATACATTATCACATTTGTCTAAATTACTAGCAGAGTTTGTCTAACATCATACCTATGAACTTCTACAAACACTAATGGGTTTATTTTCTTAATTGTATATTTTATTGATAATGATTGGTAACTATAAAAGAAGATCATTAGTTTTTTTTTTCTTTCATGCCACCCCTCATGATGGTATTGTTTTGTTGTCATGCCCAAATTATTATTCCTATAGTTCAAGAGGGCTTGAAGGAGATTGATGGTTCAATTTCAAAAATCAAAGAGAACATAAAGTATGTAAAAGACTCTCATACAAGGAAGCAACTTTTTTCTTATTGTGTTAAACATAGTTATTTAGATTCAAAAACAGATTTTAAGACAAGATGTTTTGACAAGATGAAACTCTACCTTTATTATGCTTGATAGTGCTATATATTATCAAAGATTTTTTCTATATTTAGAGTAGGTGATTCAAATTATAAGGCTTGTCCTACTAGTACAAAATGATAAATAATACATATTGTTTATACTTTATCATCTCATTTCTATGAAATTATTTGTCATATATGGCATGAAGTATTCAACAACAAATTTATACTTGATATATTATAAAAAATGAATCTTGATTGGGTACGAATCTCGAGGAAATTTTGACTTTAAAACTTTTGAAATTAAATTTGGGGCCACCCAGACTTTGATTTTAGTAAACTTATAGTCAAAATGAATATCTCAAAAAGATGAATCCAACAACACCAAATTCGACCCAATCTGAGCCCAAATGGGTCTAGCTCAAAGACCCAAAGCACATTTGGAAGGTTCATACCATAAATTGGACTACCAAATGATTTCCAAACATGTCATCATTCTTATAGTCGAATCAAGCGGCTCAATGAGAAAAATCCAACGAGCCTTAGATCACTAAATTTGGATATCACTAAGATACTCAAATACTCGATAAACTATTTACAATTAAGGGAGTTGATATCAATTATCCATACAAAACACTCCCAACATACCCTTGATATTCTCCATATTTATTAGTCATGCCACTCCCAAAAAACTATAAAGAGACACCTCATTCTTCATTGAGGGTGTGAGACCTCGTTCCCTTACTGTTCCTCTCTGATTTGAATTTTCCTCTCAAAATCGTCCAGGACGATTTGAGATCGTCCAGGCCGATCGGTACTGTAGAAAATATCGGCCTGAAGATAGTTCTGGGAACCGTCCAGGACGATTTTTCTGGTCTGATCGTCCCGGGACGATGTGGCGATCGGCCGGGCCGATCAGACAAATGATATATGAAAATCTGATCGTTTTGAGGAGAGAGAAAATCATTTTTATTAAAATCAGATATTTTGAGGAGAGAGAAAGAGAGGAAAAGTAAGAGGAAATCCTAGTTTTGGAGGCCGCGGAGCGCTTTTCGTCCGACGCTGCTGTTGGAAAAAGTGAAGATCTCGTGGTAAGGACTCCGAACCCTATTTCTGTTTTCAAAGATATTGAGTTTTGACCGAGTTGTGATCTGTTTTGTGTTTTCGTAATCGACTTTTCGACGTGATTTGATATTGGCACAACTTTCACCGCACAACTTTTAGTATGTTATAGATATGATTATTGTACACGATTTGACTGTATTCTACGAAGATTTTACCGGTCGGAATTGATTCTACGCGATTTTAATCGAATAGAAAATTATCGGGACTTGATTTGATTTGATTTCTATAGTGTGATAAAAAAACGGACCCGGTTTTGTATTGACACAATTTTCACCATACAACTTTTAATATGTTATAGATATGAATATTCTACACGATTTGATTGTTTTCTGTGACGATTCTACCGGTTATTTTGGGTTCTACGCGATTTTGATCGAATAGTAAAATATCAGGATGTTTATTGATGTTGCTTCAGTAGAATAATAGTCTTATATTGTTGTTGTGCACGTTCTGTGGTAATTTGATAAATTTCTGTTTTGGTGATTTTTGTGTAAATTCTGTATACTGCCATTATGCCGCTGGATTTTCGTACGATTTCCAATTGTTCTGAAATTGATGAATTGTATATATATGCATATGAATGTTGATATGATTGTTCTGCATTGTTATTATATTGACTATTGAATTGATTATTGATACTGAAAGATAAGTGAAAACCTGGTTGAACTATGGATTTCTACAACAGCACTATTGATAATAGCCAGTGTTTAACCTGGTTGAACTATGGATATCTACAACAGCACTATGGATTTCTACAACAGCACTATTGATAATAGCCAGTATTTATGCTTGTTCAGTAAGATTGTATGAAATTGCATATGTATGATATTGCATTGTATGGATTTCCTGATATGCATTGATCTATTGATTTCTGATTAATTTATTTATATTGATGGATATTATTGACCGGAAGTAATTGCTTTGCTGAATTGATTGACGTGGTTTCACTGTTGTAGCATCGTTCGTGGTCGTCAATGGGTTGTCATCTTTATGGATATTGATATATAAGCTGTCGTACTGACAGGAAGTAAGTGAGATTGAACGATAGATTGATTTGCAAGTGTATGTTCTGATACGATTCCATTCTATTGATTTGATTGATGTTATAGATTGATACGATAGATAAGATGGCTAGACGACCGTATTGATGTAATTAATGTTATCGATTTCTATGATAGAGATTGTAGAGATTTGATACACGCATTGATTTCTTGAGCTTTATGGATTCCCTACTGTTAATTGATTTTATCGACTTATGTCCCGTATTGATTTTCGTATCTGCATTGATTCATTGATCATTTACGACCGATTGATTTGACTTGATTTGATTGACCTGCATATTGTTTTCAGTGTCGTGCTTTGATTTCAGTTGTAGGCTTTGGTGACCTGCTGGGCTATTTAAGCTCATTATATGTGGTTAATATTTCAGGTGCAGAGCCTTCCGCGTGAAGCTTCTTCGATCGCTGTAGCTTTATTTTTGTAGCCCTTGGTAGGCTTTTGTTTTGTAGCCGTATGGCTAATGTACATATTCTTTTGGACTCTCTTTGGACTGTATATATGTTGATATGTGGATTATACTAGATGTTGTATTTCTTTCATGTAATACAATTATCTCTGGATGATTGTATTGATCTGAACGAGAAGAAAGAGATAAAAAAGAGATGAAAAGAATGATAGATAAAAAAAAATATGGAAAAAGAATGTCATATGAATCCTTTCACTATTGATATCTGGGACGTTACAATGGCAAAGTTGAAAATAATATATTATTAATTAAAAATACAATAGTAATCTCTTCTCCCCAATTGAAGAAGAATGAGAGTTTGTACATTTGAGAATAATTATGTGATTCCCGCATAAAGATTATCGAAGAAGTAATCAAATGTGAGAATGATCATACAACGTTAGTTAAATAATGACAATATAACATAGGCCAAGTACCTTTGGTTGAAAAATATAATCCAAATGAAAAAGTTGAATGTCATTAGTTAAGCGAAGGTGATCTTATAACAAAAGTCGAGATATATTAGTGTTGATTATTGACGGTAGTCAGCAGCATTGATCATTGGACTAAACAATAGAGTTCTTTTGATCTTTCAGTTCCAAAAATCCTCTATATAGAAAAATGGAATCTTATGTATAACTTTTCTTGAGAGGGCATCTTGGGCAATTTGGCGGAGCAAAAATATTTTATCAAGCAGCCTATATTTTAACATTATGGATTGATGGATTAATTGTTTGCCTAAAAAAGTATTCACTGATGATATCAAACTATTATATGCTACAAAATTTGTAGTGGTAAAGAGAAAATATTTTACATCTCAGATTTGTATAAATATTTATCATGTACACAAATAGAAGTTTTAAGAGATACTAAAAATAAGAAAAAATCATGCAGCCTGACCAACTTAAAACAGACCATTATATAATTAAAGATATAAGAGTCTACACTTCATCATAATGTAAGAAGACATAATTACACAATTAAGAATAATTATCTAATTATCGTTATAAGCATTACAAAATAAGTGATAGAATGTTGAGTTGATCATATAATGTCAATTGATAAAAACACTAAAAACTTTAAGTTATGTAGATTTTGTGTAACACTTTTCTCTCCTTCAATTATAACTATCTTCATTGTGTAGGGATATAACTCACCCCTCTTAATCTCCTTCATGGAGGAATATAGTCATTTCCCTTAAAAAAGATTAAACATTATCTTATACATGCAAATGTTATTTCCTCTAGTGAACTCCATAGTGCCTATGTACAAAGTGTGTTGAACTATCCTCCATGGTTTATAAAGTGTTCAGAAGTGCAAATGGATGACTTCAACTATCTAGGGTTATTTTTGAGATATTATATAATCTTAAAGATGATAAATAAAGGTATAAATATAAAAAATATGGTGTAACATATTTATGTGATAGCAAAAATGGCACTAGTAATTTAAGGCATCATTTGCAAAAGTACAAGAGAAGAGATATATGTAATATAAGTCTGCTCATCTTGCAAATGAACTCTAATTCATCCATTTCTATGTTTGATAGTAAGTTTGTCTCGACATAATTTCATGATTTATTTACTACATGTATCATTATGCATGACTTATCCTTCCAATTCGTTGAATTGATTGTTGTTCGAGCACTTATGATATATCTTCATCATGACCTACAATTATTTTTTAGGAATACTACAAGAAATGATTGTAAGAAATTATTCATTAAATAAAAATGTCACACATGATCGCATTTGTCTAAATTACTAGCAGAGTTTGTCTAACATCATACCTATGAACTTCTACAAACACTAATGGGTTTATTTTTCTTAATTGTATATTTTATTTATAATGATTGGTAACTATAAAAGAAGATCATTAGTTTTTTTTTTTTTTTTTTCATGCCACCACTCATGATGATATTGTTTTGTTGTCATGCCCAAATTATTATTCTTATAGTTCAAGAGGGCTCGAAGGAGATTGATGGTTCAATTTCAAAAATCAAAGAGAACATAAAATATGTAAAAGACTCTCATACAAGGAAGCAACTTTTTTCTTATTGTGTTAAACATAGTTATTTAGATTCAAAAAGAGATTTTAAGACAAGATGTTTTGACAATATGAAACTCTACCTTTATTATGCTTGATAGTGCTATATATTATCAAATATTTTTTTCTATATTTAGAGTAGGTGATTCAAATTATAGGGCTTGTCCTACTAGTACAAAATGATAAAAAATACATGTTGTTTATACTTTATTATCTCATTTTTATGAAATTACTTGTGTCATATATGGCATGAAGTATCCAACAACAAATTTATACTTGATATATTATAAAAAATGAATCTTGATTGGATACGAATCTCGAGGCAATTTTGAGTTTAAAACTTTTGAAATTAAATTTGGGGCCATCCAAACTTTGATTTCAGTAAACTTATAGTCAAAATGAATATCTCAAAAAGATAAATCCAACAACACCAAATTCGACCCAATCTGAACCCAAATGGGTCTAGCTCAAAGACCCAAAGCACATTTGGAAGGTTCAAACCATAAATTGGACTACCAAATGATTTCCAAATGTGTCGTTCTTATAGTCGAATCAAGCGGCTCGATGAGAAAAATCCAACGAGCCTTAGATCACTAAATTTTGATATCATTAAGATACTCAAATACTCGATAAACTATTTATAATTAAGAGAGTTGATATCAATCGTCCATACAAAACACTCCCAATATACCCTTGATCTTCTCCATATTTATTAGTCATGCTACTCCAAAAAAAACTATAAAGAGACACTTCATTCTTCATTGAGGGGGACCAAGCAAGGAAGGGAGGAGAAGAGGAAGAAGAAATATATATCTAAGATCTCTCTTGCCACCAAATTCTTCCTCGACCACCACACGACCACCGATTGTTGTTGAACTTTCGCCAGCCGTCGATTATCGCTGAATTTTCTCCCGGCCATCGACTATCGTTAGACTTATGTTCAGCCACTAATTGTTGTTGGACTTCCGCCCAATCACCAACTGCCTCTGAATTCACACCCAGCCATCGACCGTCACTAGATAATAATCTTAACGATATTCGTCGCCCGCCAACTAGATTCTATTTAATCATTATCTTTAGACTACAGTTTCCCCGATCGTCGTCACTCGATTACATTCCTTTTAGCCATCATTATCACACAATTCATTTTTTATCTCCATCGCTCGTCGACTACTATCCTTCCGAGCACCGTCACCCGACTACGGTCTTTTCAACCTCCGACTATGGTCTCTTTGACCATCATCTTTAGACTATGACCTCTTCGACCACCGTTACCCGATTGTGATCTTTCTAACCTCCATCGCCTACTGATTATGATTCCTCTAACTGACATCGTCCACCAACTATGGTTATAATGACCAAACAAACATGTCAACAATGATTCTTTCAACTCCCACAATGTAATGCGCTTTATATGATATATATGTATTATATCAAGCCAAGACCTTCCATCCCCCAAGGAAGGCCCTCATTTGTAATCAACTGCAAACACTAGTATATTAATGCAAATTGGGTCAGGCCCTGTGGGTATTTCCCATTTTCATGAGTTTCAATGTAAAAACTCTGGTGTCTCTAATAAATACTGCATCCCTCTCTTTTATATGTTTTCATGTTGGATATTCGTACAAAGCTAAGACATTAAACTTCATATTTCTCTGTTGCCGTAAATATTCAAGGATGTGATAATAATTTTCATGCATTTCAACAACTTATGCAATACTAAAACATGAAATGTCAAATGAGCATAAGTACATAAAAAATGGTTGCATGGATGATTATCAAATTTGAGAAGTATTGGTCAGAGTTTAGTGTCATACTTATGATAATTGTCATTCTAGATCCCCGATATAAATTTACATTTATAGAGTGGTGTTACCAAAGATTATATGATGGGGATTATATTTTTTAATTGAGAAAGATTAAAGATAAACTATTATTATTATTTGCAAATTATACAATAAATAATGGGAATGGTGCATCGGGGCAATATTTAAATGCAACACAAAGGAGATATAGTGATGTATCAAGAAACACTTCTTCTACTATAATTAAGTCATAATTTCCACAAATATATATTTTATTACAACTACTTTTCCCATTATTCATGTAAATTTGTTCAACATATTATGAGTTTCCCTAACATGACTTTAATTCTTTTGAGGAGGAAGTCATTATTCCTAGAAAATCAGAATTAGAAATATATCTGGATGAACTGAAACTTGATAGACAAATTAAATTAGATATATTACATTTTTGAAAAGAATCAATATAAATATCTAAAGGTTTCTACTATGGCTCGTGATGTGTTGTGCATTTTAATAACACACAGTAGCATGTGAAAGTACCTTCAACAATAGTGGTAGAATTATATATTAGCATCAAATCTCATTAAAGCATGATATTATTAATGTTTTATATTGTGCAAAGGATTGGTTCTATGAAGAACATATTGATATAGAATTTATCTTTATACACTTTTCTATTTATGTGTAATGTTAACAGTCAAATGTTTAACAGCTCAATTTCATATTTTTATTTTTTACAGTAGTAAATGATCATGAACTTGAAGCTATCACTGAGTATATCCTTAGTTTAACTACAAATCAAATTGAAGGATAAGCTGGTGAAAGTTCAATCATTAGAAAATTTTTGCTCTGGGTATTATTTAAGAGGAGCTTAAAAAATCATATGGCCTGTGAACTGGGTTGGTTTGTTAAAAAACTTGGTGGTTGGACATCTAGTGATTAACTACTATCTCTAATGACTAATGTGTTATTGCTTTTATGTTTTACTATTATTTTGTTAGCTATTAGGTATTCAAATTACAAGGTTATTAGTATGTTATATATTTTATTCAAGATGGCATTGGGTTTTCTTGGTTTGTTGTTACTGAATTTATATTTGAATACATAGCTTTTAGTTATTATGCTTCAAGCTATGAAGCATTTATGAGAAACCTTCTAAAGTGAAAGTGTGGATCCATTTGGGTAATTGATATTGCAACCACGTGATATTTGTTTTATCTTAACTGAGCATATACTATATAATCAAACAAATATTGACTAAGCTTTATACAAATTGCCGTCTTAGATGGTAATAGTACTATTCATTATTCACTCACATTTTATTAGTTTATGAATGATTTGGAGGCTTAATTTTAGCTATTTAGTCAAGCTTTTTTACTATCTCATGAATTTAGAATTTTAGCTATTTAACTTTTTTTTTTCAATTAAATATACTCGAAGGTAAATTTTTCTCCAGGGGATATTTCAAATTTAATTTTTTTTGTAATTGATTTATAATTTGTAATTTGTATAGTAACTTTTGAATGATTTGTAAATTGTTTAGTGAATTATGTTTTCTTAGTAATTAATATAAATCCTTTTATTAATTGTAATTGTTGGTTATTGCTGCATTTAAATTATAACTCAAAGATGGTATGTTAATGATGCAGAGGCTGAATTTGTATTGTACTATAACTCCATAAGTTATATTAATGTAAATCCTTCTTTAATTTGCTTAGTTTTTATATTATTGTTAGTAACAATTGGGTGGTGTTGCTAAATTTGAAATAACAAAAATTGTTGGATTTGAAATAGCACTTATTAATGTAAATCTTTATTAAATTTTTTTAATTATTAAATAGTTTAATTTGAAAGATTTTTTTTTTAAATAATTTGGGTTGACATGTCATGATGGGTTGACCCGGGTTTGAATTGGGTCGAGTTCAAGTCAGGGAAGATTACACAATACGCTAATCGAATTGGGTTTGAATCAGATAAAAATATGGTGGGTTATTTTTGGGTTTGACCTGAAAACTCATTTTCACATCCCTATATGTCATGTCAATTATATAATCAATATATTCCTGATATATGCGTATCCAATCACTTTAAGCAAGAAAAGTCATTCAACTATTTGTGGTGTTTTTCTTGTATCCATTCATTTAAGCCAACTTTATATGAATCAATTTCAAGCATATCAATCATACTTTCAGGAATTAGTCTTATCATAAGCTATTTAAGTCGGATGACTTTCATATTAGAAGTCGTCATTTTTTGTCCACCGGTTTATCATATCATATTAATCTGTCTCTTTATGTCACCTTTTCATATCATTAAGATTATATTGTAAACATTATTTTAAAAGAAAGCTCGTCGTCCCATGCACCCTCCTATATAGAATAACACATATTTAGCCAACTTGAGTCAACCAATCATTTATTGTTAGTCTTTATTACATATGCACATTTTATAGCATATTTAACATAATAAGCATCGGACACTACACTCAATATTTAGTTCACTATATCATATTAAATGCATGTAAATTTTGTATATGAATCAAAATTAGTGAAATTTATAAGAAAATGTTGTGTGTATTTTTACATAATATAATCACAATAGATAAATTGTACTTAATATGCATGTCATACACTCACATGAATAAATTTTATATATTCATGTCAATATGTACAGAATAATTAAAACTATAACATACTAAAAATTACATGATTGAAATTTTCTTAAAAATAGAAATATCACAATTTTTATAAGTTTTAATCATATTAAAATTCACAAAATACAAAATAAA
This sequence comes from Dendrobium catenatum, assembly GCF_001605985.2. Lineage (NCBI taxonomy): Eukaryota > Viridiplantae > Streptophyta > Magnoliopsida > Asparagales > Orchidaceae > Dendrobium > Dendrobium catenatum. Next base: position 1,211,631 of record NW_021319133.1, on the reverse strand, counting down.
CTATAAATCAGAGATAGCGTAATAGTAACATATATTGAGATGAGCAACTGGACCGATTAACAAAAAAGACTATAAGACCTCCAAACTCTAACTTCTATGTCCTCTCTCCTTTCTTTTTTTTCCCCTCATTTTTCCTCCTTTCCTTCTATGTTAAATGAATTGAAGAAATTAGAAGTGCCATTTGTAAAGTTATGTTAGGCAACTTAAGATATTTTTATAATAAAATATCTAAAGGGAATATAGGTAATTATGCTATTTATTTAGATTTTAAGCTTATGATTCATATGAATCATTTTATATCTTTAAATTTGATGATTCAAATATTATAAAATAATATTCATAAATTAGCTAAGCATGTCTAGAATGATATGATTATAATCCTCCTGCTCCTCCCAACAGCTCCCTGGACTGTTTCCCCCCCGGGACTATGCTGTCCAACACTGAAGCCCTCCGCTTGACCTCCTTTGTGACGGATGAGGAGGTCAAAAATGCTATATTTTTTGGGCAAATCTAATTCAGCTCCAGGCCCGGATGATTTTAATTTCCTTTTATACAAATCTACCTGGCATATTATCGGCACCCTGGTTTGTAGGGCTGTTAACTCTTTCTTTCAAAAATGCTACATGTCAAATGGACTTAAAGCCACTGCTTTGACTATCATTCCTAAACACAAGAATGCTTCTGAAATCTCTGACTACAGACCCATTGCTTTATGTAATATTTTTTTATAAAATTATTGCAAATGTTATTGCTGTAAGATTGAAACCGGTCATGCCCTTGATTGTTATGGACAACCAAGCGGGTTTTGTTAAATCCAGAGTCTCCACCGATAACATTTTACTAGCTAGTGACATCCTCTCTTTTGTGGGAAAGAGTAAAAGAAGCAATATTTTTTGTGCAAAATTAGACATAAAGAAGGCTTTTGACTTTGTCAGTCAAGAATTTTTGCTTACCAGGCTTATTTAGAAAGGCTTCCCTAGGCTTTTTGTGAATTGGATAAAAGTCTGCATCACTGATGTCAACTTCTCTATTATACTAAATGGTGCTTTAGAAGGCTTTTTTTCTTCTTGTGGTGGCCTCAGACAGGGTTGCCCTCTAAGCCCTTACCTCTTCTGCCTTTGTGATGGATGCTTTTTCAAATCTTTTGGAGAGTAGGGGCTTTAGAGGTATCTCTGTTGACAACTTCTCTCTTACTCACTTGCTTTATGCAGATGATGTTTTAATATTTGGAGAAGCCTCTATTGATAATTGTAACAATTTGGCTAACATTTTGAGGGATTTTGGAAACACTACGAGACTCCATGTTAACTATGAAAAGAGTGACATCATGCTTACTAAAAACAAACGGAATGTTCAGGAAATTTGTCAATCTCTATCTATCCATAACATTGTTAACAATATCACATACCTAGGCATTCCTTTATCCTTCTACAAGTTAAAAATTGAGGATTTTTTTACCCCTTTTGGACAATATCAACAAAAAGATGAATGGATGGAAGGCAAACCTGTTGTCCTTTGCGGGTAGACTGCAGTACATAAAATTTAGCATTCAAAATACCATTGCATATTGGATAAGGGGGTCCATTCTACCAAAATCTGTCTACAAACACTTAAAAAAAACTAGCTCTAGGTTTTTATTATTTGGTGATTCTATGACTGCAAAAAAACTACATATGGTGTCTTGGGATAGATTCTGTTTGCCTAAGAATAAAGGAGGGATGGGCATCCCATCCATATCTGCTTTACAATTTGCATATAACTGTTCAGTCATTTATAGGGTGTATAATGTCCCCTCTCCTCTATCCAATTGGATTATCTGTCACTATAAGTTTCCTTGGATGCCCCCTCCTGTTTATGCATCCAAACTTTGGAAGTCAATTTGCATTACTGTTGTAGTTGTCAAACATTGTTTCAGCTTTACCATTTCTCAGTATGCCCCAATCACTTGAAAGATTTTATATTCGGTTCTCAGTGGGTTTTTCCTGAACATCTTCCTTTGAATTTGAGAACTCTCATTACTGGTTTCAATATTAATGTTAACACTGGCCATTGCTTGCTGTGGAAAAATCGAGATACTTACAATTTTAAAAACTTTATTGAGGAATTTTATACTGATTATCATAGCTGCTTGTGGTATAAGTTGGTTTGGGCCAAGAGAAATATTATTAAGCATTCTGTGTTTGTCTGGATGGCTTTTGCTGGTGGTCTCAAAACAGCGGATGCATTACACGCTCGAAACATTATGGTTCCAGACACCTGCAGCTTGTGTCATTCCTGCAATGAAACTATTCCACACCTATTTTTTGAATGTGATTATACTTTCCATGTTATCTCCACTCTTATTCATGGTTTGCAAAGCTTTCTCTTTAGGCCTACTATCATGCAGGTCTTTGACTGATTTAAAGGCCAATATAAAGGCAACAAGAAGGTTAAAAACTTCTTTTTTGTGTTTTTATGTTGTGTCATTTACCATATTTGGAAAGAGAGAAATGGTAGAAGGTTTGGGAATGTCATTAATTGCCATACTACTTTGATTTACAATGTTAAAAGGAACATTAATGAGAAAATTGCAACATGGGAAAATTCATTGGTTTATTTGGATATGCTGTAAGGTGCTGGGCTGCTGTTCCGTTGGTTCTGTCCTCCCGATTATCAGACGCTGCGATCATACATGTATGCCTGACCTGGACAATGATGAAGCTTCCGTTTTTGGCTCCCTTGGATGGCCTTCGGGCAACCAGGGACTTCTGAATTCCTCGTGTATTTCTATGATATTTTATGAGTCCAGGTCTTTATTGGCTCGGAAGCTCTTTTGGTGGGGTTCGTTCTTCCTGCAATCCAGTCAGTTCGGTATTATGCACTTCAACCAGTTTTGTCTTTTTCATGGCTGAGAGGTTATTCTTCTATTTTTTACTTCTGCAGCTAAGGCTGATAGGGTGTCACAGTATTTTCTTTATTTTTACAGCTTTTTCTTCGCTGTTATTGTTTTTATTGGCTGAAACTGGTATGTTGTGGTTTCAGTCAAGTTATTTTTTATGTATTTTTTTTATTATTCAATGAAATGGGCTTAGGCCCCAATTTTACCAAAAAAAAAAAAAAAAATCAAATATTAAATATAATACATAAATAAATTAACTATTATATTACATTTGTTTTAAAATAAATTTAAAATTTTAAAACTCAAAATAAATTCATCCTTATTTGAACCCAGGGTTCATTATGAAATTTGGGAAAAAATCCCTCCTTTAGAAAACGAAGAAAAAATCCGCCGTATTTCTCTCTCTCTCTCTCTCTCTCTCTCGCTCGCTCGCTCGCTCGCTCGCTCGCTAGGCTTCAACTGTCTCGCCGACTGTCGCTCTTCGATCACTCACTCAAAGTCAAAAATAGAGCATTGTCGAGTGAAACCTTAGAAGCTTCTTTGAGCTCAAGGGCTTACCTTTTTTGGTCTGATGATCTGCTACTGTCTTCTTGGCCATGGTGAAGACCAAGCAATCTTCCAATAGTGGTCGAGCCGGTCCGCGAAGGAGGTTAGGTTCAAATCAATCCGCGGTACAGAAGCAGCAGGAAAGAGGTCTTACCTCTGTCTTCGCGTGTTCATCTTACTTTAGTGTTTTTAGTTCTAAAACCCTAATCTGTTTTCCTCAGAATCCAGAGATACTACCTCTGCTCCAGAATCGAACCGCGCAGTACTAACTCATAGTTTTGAATATTTAATCACTTTGTCTTTTTGATTTTTAGTGAATAGCCATTTTGAAATTTCTGTGGAGGGTTTCAGGTAGGTGGCGCGGAGAATGCTGGGCAACCTCATGACGGAGGAACTCGAAATGGTTGCTTTTAAGATTCCTCAATAGATTAGATTTATTGTTTCATTCATATAATTATTTTATGGCGGTGTTGATACCTTCGGCTTTCAGAAGCGGCGGGGGAAGCACGCCGGCGCGTGAAGCACAGATTCAAACCGGGTACTGTGGCACTTAAGGAGATTAGGAAGCTTCAGAAGACTTGGAATAATCTGATCCCTGCCGCAGCATTCATAAGAATTGTTAGTACTTTCAACCTAAATGATTCTGATTTTTTGACCATTCATTGATTTAATGGCCCTCTGTCGGGCTTCCCCTCTTTTTCGTTATTAAAGTATATTTTGGGAATTCAAAACCCTCAGCTTAACTCAGAAAATGGCATTATACTTTTTTACATAACATTTTATTGGAAGATAATTCTCTTTTCAGGGCAATCATTGAATTTGGTACTTAGTGATAGGCTTTTCATGTTCACCAGAACTAACTTTTTTAGGCTAAATGGTGAACTTTTATGTGAATGCGGGGGTTTCTTTTCTCGTATTTGTGTTTTTGATCCTTTTGAGTTGTCAAAACTAGGTCAAGGATATGACATTCTTTTATTCAAAGGAGGTTAACCGTTGGAGAGCTGAAGCTTTGGTTGCCCTTCAAGAGGTAAATTGAATGTTATCCTTCTATTTCCGTCTCTATTTTTCGCATGGTATTTCATGTATGGAAAGTATACGTCATTTATGGGTTTGAGCTAGGTTAATAGCTTTTAATTTCAAAAACTAGTGATTTAGGAACTCGCCAGTTTATTTTCACCGTAGGACACCCAATTTGATCATGTGCAAATTGCAATTTTTGAGTTTGACTCCACTTCCTGAGGAGAAAGCAGTTTTTCACAATGTTTAGACACCTACTCCAAAAGATTAAGTCAATCATTGTTTTTCAAAGTGATATGATCGAGTACTCAAAAATATTAACCCAACCATTGATCAGTGTTGTTCAAAGTGCTATGATGTGAACACATTTGGTGTAATGTGACACAATTTAGAACCTATTTAGATAACATCACTTCAATTACAATGATTACTTCAATGATCAAGAATCGATTGAGAAGTCTAGTGTACTTTAAAGACATGCTTTTTTTAACAATCATTGCAAATGGTCTAATTAGTTTATGATTATATCTGACACAGAAACCAAGAAACTCTTGCATAAACCTAGAAATGTCCTTTTTATTTATCTTTTTCAAAAACTCTGCTCATTTTGCTATCAATAAAAGAACATTTGCAGGTTTACATTTGTTTTCTCAACATTTACTTGATTTATTGTCATTAACTTTTTGATATAGAATGTTTTGGGTCTTTGGTTTCAAATATAGAACTAGCATGCAATGTGGATTTATGCTTTGTTTGGTTCGCTTATGTTTATGCTTTTGCAACTAAAACTTTATAGATATTTTATGGGCCACAATTTTATATTCATTTGAAACATTGATAAATAAATGATTTGAGCATTTTTGTTTTGTTTTATTATTTGTTTGTGGACCTTCTTGGTTTGATGGATTATTGGATCATTGGTTTTGGAGATTGTGTTGGTCATCCAATGTTATTTGTGTTTCATGGGAAAGATGGTTATCTTGTTTAATGGTTCGCATTATTTAATATTTCTTTTACTTTTTATTTAACATGTGCACTTTACATTGTTTTTTCTAAGGGTTGTTATGTTATATGCTATGGTATGTTGAATTTTGGTTATAAACTAAAATTTTCTTGCCCTTGGACTACTTTTTCTATGGCATCCCATGTAATCTATTATGATGTGTTAACATATGTGTTCACTAGATTTATGTTTTGCTTCTAATTTTGTAGAAATCCACCCTCTATTACTATTTTCGGTTTTGTGTTACCATTTTATTCACCAGGTCACCTTCCTTGTCTATGGGTTCTTCTTTAGCATTGGTTATTACCTATTGGTTCCATGTTGATATATTTGTTCTCTTGAGAAATTATAGTAGTGCTTATTGAGAGCTTAATATGACTTTGGACCTATGTTGTTGGGAAATCTTAAAATCTGTTTAAGCTAGGATTTTGATGTTTATAAATATTAATTTTTTACACATAAAACTACCCTTTTTTCAATGAAATTTTAAACCTTAGTTTTCATTCTTGTGTGTGCATGTTGATGTGTGGTTTCTTTGGATGTGGCATAAGTGTTGCTATCTAATATTGGGAAGTCATCTCCTTAGCATGAGGCCCAGATCCTGTGCACTTCATTGACCCCTTTCTACTTGCAGGTTGTTTTGGCACAAGTGTTACATTATTTTTAAAAATTATACAATTTGGGCGACCGTGCTTCAAATGTATAGTATTTTTTGAGTGAATTTGGAAATCACCATAAAGTATATTTTCGATGTATTTGGAAGTTGCCCGATTTGGGTGAATTTCAAATATACAGCTTGTGTAAATGATGCGTCTTGGAAGTAAAAATAGCAAAGTGAACAAGCAGAAATGGCAGGAATATGAAGATAGGGGTTGATTTTGTAATTATCTCTTCAACAAGAAAGAAAGATACGAGTGATATACTATTTAGGAGCTAGATCGGCTCTCAAATAAACCCTAGGCGTCGCTTGGAAACTCTCAAAGAAAAATTACTGTAGAAAAAAAAAATCATAAATCAAAATAATAACATAGTTAGCCTTAAATAGGCTCCACTAATTCCTTCCCAAATAAGCCACTTTTCCCTAAATAATTTCCCTCCCATATTTGAATTCAATTTGGATATCTTTCCCTTAATGGTTAAAAATAAATTATGGGTTAGGTCAAACCTAGCAAGAGGGGGATTACAATTGGGTTCTCTACCCCTACCAAAAGCTCTACCCAAAGAAAAAAACACTAGGTTCGGCAACAATGCCATCATTTGATAGGTTTAAATTGACTTCACATATTGATTGGCCAAAACACGCCCTTGTACTCGTTCGTGTTACATCATTCCCAAAGAGAGTTCCAAAATGTTTGGTCAAACATTCTATAACAATTTTATTAGTTTTGCATTCTTATTCTTTCGATCTTGCAAATTCCTAGCATTGCTCACATGCGAACTGATTTACCTTAGTCGGCGAATACCAAGTCCATTGATCAACCTAGAATCTTATCAACCAATCCTAGATTAAATCAAAATTGGTCGGCCATATTGATAATCAATCGATAACCTCATGAAACATAAGAAAGCTGTGAATATAAAATATACATTGTCACTACTTGCATATAGTTGGGATTTTATAGTTCCTGTTATTAAGTTTGTATGCAATTCATTTGTAACAAACTTAAAGACATGAGTCCATTTAAAATATTTGCATAATTTTAACTTAAGGAACTTGTAGATATAATTGAAGCTCCTTCTATGCCTAGAACTAAAGTAGCAATCATTAGCATAACATATGTGATTTGCTTGAAGATACTTGTAGTAAAATTTTCATTAACTATAATAATTATGTGGCTATTATACATGTGAAGATGAGATTTGTGGAGTACAAACAAATGATATGATAATGGCTTATTTAATCTTTGTAAAATTTCCTACAAATCCTTAAGAAATTACCCACTAGAAAAATGAGATCATATAAAGTCATACAATAAATTTTTACTTATTAAGTTAGAAGGCTAGATTTTTTTATTTTATTATTAAATAATGCATTTTTACAGTAAATATTTTCTTGCAGGCAGCTGAAAGTTTTGTAATAGAGTTGTTTGAGGATGCAAATCTATGTGCCATTCATGCAAAGCGTGTGACCCTAAGTAAGTTTGGTTCAAACTAAGAGGTTATGCCATTAATGTGAATATTCAAATACATTATCTTCTCTATAATCATTTATTTTCGTTTAGCATTTGCGGCTTATTCAGTATATATTGTTTACATCCGAGTTTTTCTTTTTTTTTTCCCTACATATATAAATAACAGATCTTGATTCCTATTAACTGTATGTATGTAATATATCTTCAGTATCTGAAGTTTCTATCTAAATTACAAAAGTTTTGTTGGTTTGCTAACAATATGCGTCCCATATTCTTCTAATGCATTTTGTTCAATTTTCTATTGCCAGTTCCCTCAAAGGGTTGTTGCTACCTGGATTTTCCTCTCAGCCTTTACATAATATGCAATTATGCATCTTTCTGTCTAAACATAGAATCAAATGGTGGATAGTTTCCTCTGCCTCATCCTGATTACCATGATCATCATCTTAACCTCATTTTTTTTCTGATAAATTTGGAAACCTGGTACAATGCTTATGATTAGCGATTATATTTAGGCTTCATTTGGGACGGCTTTTTCACTGCTTCTTAAAACTGCTTTCATGTACAAAAATTTAATTTTTGTACATGAAAGCCGCTTTAAGAAGCAGTGAAAAAGCCGTCCCAAATGAAGCCTTAGTCGATTACTTAATGCTCTATAGAAGAAAGGAATGTGCCCAGTTGATGTAGATCTTTTCTAGATAATATCAGGCTAACCCTAAACCCAGAACATTAAATTCTTTAGTGAAAGCTTTGCCAAAAATGATTACTACATTTTTGTTTTTTTTATTTTTTATTTTTTTACAATAGAATTACTCTACTTTCCGACTATTATAATCATAATCACCAATATTACAGTAGTTACTGCCATTATTTTTTCTCTTCTTCTTCTTACTCATTATTATCATAGATTTTTGCATTATCAACTAGTAATTTGCCTCAATTGACAGTGCAAAAGGACCTTCATTTAGCGCGGAGGATTGGTGGAAGGCGGCATTGGTGATTTTTATAAACAACTATATTGGTGTTGGCAAAATTATTAGTCCCTCGCCAAATTTATAGATTTCTCTATCGTAAGAGTTCCATTCTCATTTATACCTTCATTTGATGTCTTAGTGCTTTATTTTGTGCAAGTTTTGTATGCTATTTAAGCAAAACTACTTCTAAATTAGTTGGATATTGATTTCTCTCGGCAGTGATTTTTCTTAGAAAATTTCCTTTCTAATAGGAACAGTTATGCTGCTCTGTTTTTTTTTGGGACATTTAGGCCATTTAAGGCAAACTCACACACACAACGCATACACATGGACTCGAACCTTGGACCTCTTAGTTGGAAGCCTAAGCTCACAACCAATAGGCCAAGGGGAGTTGTGTTGCTGCTCTGTTATTAGTGTCCATTTGACAACAAGCCTTTTGTTGACTCTCTTTATTTGATTTGTTAGATTAACAGTTAATTTCGTTAGGTTTTTCTTTTGTTTTGTTTTACTAAGTCTGATCTTTTAGGGGCTGTTTGGTAGCACCCCGGATTTAATTTAAGCAGGATTTCGTAAATCATTTAAATCAGGATTTCGGAAATCTTGAGGGGCTTAAATCCTGAAACTCTTTGATAACATTCATGATAAATCCTTTTAAATATCATGTGAATGTTTGGCTATAGGGTAGGATTTATCGAGCAGACCCTTCCTCTAGTGTCATGGATATCGTAAATCCGGCAAAATATAGGATTTTAGAAATCCGGGATTTAGAGCGGATCGGCGGAATTTTCCGTCTACAACGGATTTCGTTTTCCGTGAGATTTGGTTTTGTATTTTAGGTTGTTTGGCTGGATTTCGTTCAAATCCGGCCGCCTAAATCCTGCTACCAAACAGCCCCTTGCTGTTTCATGGATATCAGGAATGTATTTTTAGACTATTTTCTTTTCCTCAATGAGAGGAGTGATGATTATCTATTTGATCATCTGATCAAAACTGGGAGGGAGGCTTGTAGCTGCCTAACGGGCATTGTGTTTAAAGTTCACGGTTTGCTCAAAACTATTAGTTTGATTCAGATGTAACATAGGCATGTTTATAATTTTTTGAATTCATTTGTGCTATTCAAAACTCTCTTTTGCCTTTACCTCTAACACAAAGACTATTCAGGCCACTTTGTGACCTCCCTAAACTTTCAAGTTAACTTCATCCTCTTAATTTTGTGCCACCTGCTCTTGCTAAGAGAATTATTTTGGCCTCTCTTACTAGCCTCTCTAACCTTTCAATGCCTCTTCATCTACCACCTTTTAAGTTGTGTCACATATGTATGCTGAGAAGGATGTCTTGATATTTATGTAGCTCATTTTGATCTGTTGGTTAGAAGATTTGCTATTAACCAAGAAGTTTTGAGTTTAAAGTTTATGTATGTGATGTGCTCAAATGTTAAAAAAAAAAAACTCCTAACTTTATTGCATCGCAAAAATCAACGATGCTTACAACATAATACATTCACTTGCTATGTGTTGCCTTCTTCTAAGTTCCCTTCCTTAGTTAACCCCGTATTTTTCTTTCTGAGCTTTTCATGAAAAAATCCCATGCATCCACTCTGTTGATTGTGTGGGCTATTATTCATAATTAAGACAATCAAAATCTTTTATACATTTTTTTTAAAAGCATTAAATATAAATATTCAAATATAGGTTTCATTTATGACAAATTTCTTACCACTTAACATTTTAGATTGCAATCACAATTTTTATTCGAGAGCTATTTTTTCATTATTTCCAATAAATTTTTGTGCTAGAAAAATACTTTCTACAATATTCAAAAAAGTTTTTTTTTTTGACAACAGCTTTACAAATCACCTTTATAAAAACCTGTAGCTTTTGCAAACTAATTCATAGTTTAAATCTAAAAATATTTATAAATTCATTTTTGCATAAGTGCCTGTTTGGATGACTACAATGTTTTATAAAGTTGACTGTAAAATTTTTGTGAGAAAAACAACTTAGTAAAGAAGTAGCTATTCACTGTAGAAAATGATAAAACAAATTAGTAATAAAATAAAATTATGATTGCTATTTGAAAAATAAAAATAATGAACAAATTAATTAGCAAACTGATTTTCAGTTTATTAGTTTTTATTGGAGTCAAGATTAGCTCACCCAAAAATCAAACTATTTGATCTTAACGTGACTATAATTTCTGTAATCTTTTTCTTCCCGAAACTCACGCTGGCTGTCAAAAGCTTGCTGAAGGTTCCGAAGGTTTGTTCGAAAGCCGATAGTTGGTTAGAAAATGCCGGTGCTAACCTGTACGAAGAGTACTAATTAATTACAGAATAAGAAAAAAAAAGGTTAGAATATTCTTGTATAAATTAGTTTATAGAATATATTAAAAAATTAAATGTATTTCAATATAATATTAAATATTAAAAAATTATATTATGTTAATTTTAAAATAAATTTAGTGCTTTTTAAGTCTATTCTGACAAATTTCCTTAAAACAATTCATGGCCTGAAATATAGTCCGAATGTACAATGAAAAGATTATAAATATCAAAATTTTTAAGATATTGGGAGAATTTAATCGTGATTATATAAAAAAATGTTAAAGTTTTAAATTTTTTACAAAGTAGAAGCTTTGAGATAGTTTTTTTAATTATTTTTTAATACAAAAATATGTTGAATTAGAAATTTTTTTAAAAAATAATAAAAAAAATTATGTCAAATGAAGCCTTAACTACTTAGAACGGAAACTTAAAACAATTTTTTAGTATAAAAAATTAAAATTTTTGTACTAGAACTATGTTTAAAGAAACAGAAAGAAAGTTGTTCCAAACAAATTCTTAACTTCTCGAACAAAAATCAGAGCTGTCCAAAAATTTAAAATCAACTTGAAAGTCAGTTATAGAATATATAAATCGCTATATTTAGATATAATCAAGCTATCACCGAGCCAAATAAAATTGAAAAAGAACACAATAAATACAAGAACTTCTAAAAATTAGTCGTAGTTGTTGAAAAATTCCATCCATGAGCCCAATCTTTGGTCTTAAGTTTTAGACTTCGTTTGAGATGACTTTTTTACCGCTTCTTGAAGCAGCTATTTAGTACAAAAGATTTAATTTTTATACTAAATATTTGCTTCAAGAAGTAAGAAAAAAACTGTCCCAAACGAAGTCTTAATTTTCTCTACTTTGAATAAAGAGTTCATAACCATCTCAATCAATAATGTAATAATATTTTATTTTGATAATGTCAATAAGAGTCCTCTAACAGTATGGAGAATTAATGGAAGCATAAAGCACCGCACATATTGTTGAAAAATGCTATGAGAGTCATATATACATCCAAAGCTAAATAAAGAGTTATAGTACTAATATAGCTATTGTGTTGGTCAACATAAATTTATTATATAGTTTGCTAACTAAATTCTTATTATGAGTTTATTATAATATATTTTGTTATAAATTTTTTTTATCAGTGTATTAAATTAATAATATATTTATTTTGATCATTTGATTCTAATGTGAATGCATTAGTATTTTTTTTAATTGAATAATTATTGCAATTACTAATTGCAATTACTACATTTCAAATAAAATTTTAATATTTTTTAGCAAATATTTATCCTCTTTATTTGACAAATGAAGATGGGGATATTATCAGCAAAATTCAAGTTGGATGGTTGAAGTGGAGGAATGCATCGGATTTGTTATGTGATAGAAATGTACCCCTCAAACTTAAGGGAAAATTCTATAAGATGGTAGTGAGGCCTGCAATGCTTTATGGCGCCGAATGTTGGCCATTGAAAGATAAACATAATACTAAGTTAAGTGTGGTAGAGATGAGGATGCTCAGGTGGATGAGTGGCTTTAACCTTAGAGATAGGATACGAAATGAGCATATACGTGAAAAGGTTGGAGTTGCTCCAGTAGAAGATAAGATTAGAGAGAGTAGCCTTAGATGGTTTGTTCACATAAAACGGCGGCCTTCCGATGACCAGGTTAGGAGAGTAGAGGTATTAGATTTGACTTATGTTAAGAAAGGTAGGGGTAGACCTAAAAAGACTTGGTTAGAAAATATTAGGAATGACCTTTCTTTATTAGATTTAAACGAGAATTTGACTTTTAATAGGACACAATGGAGAAAAAGGATTCATGTAGTCGGCTCCACGTAGTGGGATAAAGGCTTGATGTTGTTGTTGTTGTTGTTGTTGTATTTGACAAATGAATGTCCGTAAAGTAATTTTGAGCTGAATATCATAAACGGTATAATTTTAATTTGTGGCATTGGATATTCAATAATCTCTTTTAATCAATGGGCCACGAGTTCTTTCACTTGTGTAGTAATTTCAGAATTTCAAATTTGTATAACCAAATTGAGAGGCGAATAAAATTTATTGATGAAAAGATGAGACAGTGTGAAGGAAATTCAGCTCTTCAAATTCTAAGATCTTGAAGGCCATTTGTGCAGGGGAAATAGCATGGACTTGTTAACTCTCATAGATATAGCCATTTCCAAGGGTAGTCTTGGAATTTATAAGTATTACTAATTGAGATGCTGACCCTTCTTATGGGAATTTGATTTTGGATTAAATGCTTTGACAACCATAGCCCTAATGGAAGATGTTCATTCTTATAGCTTGTGGTTGGAGTTTATTGAGATTGTAAAAATTTTTATTGAATAAAATATAAGTTTTGATGTTAAATACATTTCAAAGTGATGTTGAACTCATCCGATTCATGTTGGAAAAATAGTCTGGCTCGATTTAATGATTGAGAATATTTGCATTTCTAATTTTGTGAAATTTAACTCTATTTTCATTCAAATTAAATCATTATCATTTATTAGTAGCCTTGTCACTATTTTAGAGAAGTTTCTTTGAATAAGTTTTATTTTGAATACTTTTTTGTGTTTAGATTCTCTTTTACCTCTATGTTCGTGTTGCGATTATGCTTATGGCTGAGTGCAAGCGAGAAGAATATATTGTGCTTTGTTGAGGGCCGAGAAGAGCTTACCAGAATGAGCTGAGATGAGGCTCTGACATGTTAGTTTTGTGACTGTTTTGAATTGAGCTATGTGATTTCTCATCCAGGGCGACAAAACAACTATGGAGGATAGCTTTGTTTTAAAATTGCTCCTTATTTGTTCACGTGGCGTTCAATTATATAATAACTGTAAATATAGTAGTTTCTCTCATTCAAAGTAGGGACGGTATGGCCTTCTTTCTTGTGAACTTTAGCTAAAGCTGGCTGTGTGGTCCATTCTATGTCATTAATAGCAACTATGACAGAAGAAATTATTTAAGTCTCTGGTGGACTGGACTGAGAGATCTTTCTTTATTTTTCTCTTAAGAAATTTTACTATGTGGCATCTTTTTTTTTTAATTATTTAAGGAAAGTATACTCAGAAGCATGAAATTTAGAAAAAAAAGTAAAGACCTTCTATGAACAAGCATTTGACATGCAAACATGCCCTCAAGTCTCAGGAGAGGCTTTCGAAGGGCAAATTATTATGTCCAGACGCGCCACATCATCAAAATGCATCAGAATCCAATGTATTCGAGTGACGTGGTGCCTCTGGATTCAGTGTCTAGACATCCGGACGTAATAATTCGCATTTCGAAACCCCCTCCTCTCCTTCTTCCATCTCCCCCTTTCTGCAACTATTTACACCGTCTACCCCCGCCGGTTATTCGCCATCTCTCACTAACAAGAATAGTGAGTGCTGTGCATTACCCTCTTCAACTTCTCCAGAATCCCAGCCGCCTTCCTCATAGCCCTCGACGTCCCGCCGCTCGCCAGCTTTGATATCGTCCCGTTCATCGTCTCCTCCTCCCCAACCTCCATCAGCTTCCTCCTTACACCGGAACAAACCGCATACAATACCACCACGGCGTTCTCCACATTCTTCGCACTCCCACCCTCCCTCAAAATCTTCAGCAGCACAGGCACGCCGCCGCCATCCGCCACCTCCTCCGCAGCTTCCTGATACCCCGACAGCAACGCCAGCAATGCTAATGACTCGTCCATGATCGTCGATGAGCTGCTCGCGATCTCCGCAATGCAGGCATCCACCGCACCGGCTTTCACGGCCCGGACCTTGTTCTCATTCAGCATGCAGAGGTTGAAGATCGCCGACGCTGCATCCTTTTTGGCGGCCGGGCTTCCGGTCTCAAACAAGTCTATGAGCGGAGACATTGCGCCCAATTCGCCTATCTTCACCTTGTTGGAGTCCAGAGCAGAGAGGGTGAACAGAGCGGCGGCGGCGTTACCCTGGGTGTTCATTGTGCCACTCGAATTCATCGATTGGATGAGAAGGGAGACGCCATTGCTCTCACCGATGCGTTTTTTGTTGGCGTCGTGGATGGAGAGGTTGAGCAATGCGGTAACGGCGTCCTCCCTGAGCTCGAGATCAGCACCGGCAGCGGATAGAATGGAGAGCAGTTGGGAAATGGCGGTAGGGTCTTCGCCGACGAGAGCGCGGAAGGATCGGCTTCGTTTGGTGAGCTGGCGGAGTGATTTGACCGCCTGTTTGCGGTCGATGGCCGAAGGGGACGAGAGGTCCGTGAGCAGGGTGGAGAAAACGCGGCGTTCTGAGAAGGTAATGAGGCCTTCGGTGTCAGGGTTTTCCGGCGGTCGGAGATCGACGCCATGGTCGGCGCACCACTGGGAGATCATGTTGCGGACGAGGTGATTGGGGGTGAGGATAGTGTTGGAGAGAACTTGCTGTGTTTGGGGACAAGTCCTGTTTCCGGAGCTGAGCCATTCTTGAATATAGGCTCTGTCATAGGTCTGCAGAAAATAACAAACAGCATTGATGGACATTGGAATGGAACAGAATTACAGACCAGAGGAAGATGTTTATAGGAATGAAATTAACAAGAAATATCAATCCGAGTTCTCTGTACAAGCAACAAATAAGCGAAAGAATCAATAACAATTAAAAGAATTGACGTTAAATCCCAGAAATATGGAACGGTTACAGAATAAGGTAAGCTGAAAGCATTTTTGAGAAATTTCTCCCATAATTATATGGCATTTGATCGAGGGAAGAGAGGCGATTGAGACAGACTGTAAAAAATGGGGAAAGAAGTGAGAATTAGAAGCAAATAATGCAGTGGGGAATCAAATCTGTAGACTGCAGATAAGCGAAACAAGTGGCACAAATAATAGAAGAGTAAGCGACAAAAAGAGTTTATAAGAAAACTACTCGTACATATCAATTAAATTTATGAAAGACTTATTCTGGAAAGATTTTTATTGATCGATTTCAAAAAACATAAATATGCCACAAGTCTTTTATAAATTTTTTCTTAGAAAGTATAATATTTCTCGTAACAAACGCTTTACTAATAAGAAAATCTTTAAAAAACTAAAAAAATGAAAACAAAAAAATTGATAAAAGGTAGTAACGAGAAAATGAATCGAAAGGGAAATTAGGCGTAAATGAGCAGTTCTTTAATGGCTTCAAATCTTCAAAAGACATGATCGGGTTCTGATCTAAAATAATAAATGAAAAGTTGGGAATACTAGGAGTAGCGATTTCATGGGAAATGACAGTTTGAATGGAAACATATTCGAAGAAAAACCGTAAAAGATTTACGGAAAAACAGAACATCTTGAATCGGGAAAATCCCTAACGATTAGCTTTCGATTTCAAATCTGTAAGTGACAGTGGCAACAAACCCTAATTCGAATCATTCGTACCTCACCGGTTGCAAGAACGACGGGATCCCTCATGATCGCAGACGACAGCGGGCAGAAGAAATGCTTCGGTACTGACACTGACGCTGGAGTCGAAACCGGCGATTCGATCGCGCTGGTCACTTTCTTCTCAGATCGCTGCTGATACTTTACCTTCTGGTCGGATGGCGACCCCTTCCGGCCGGGGATTCCGGCTCCGGAACCAGTGCGCAGCTCCCTTAATGCTGCGATTACCCGTCCAGCATCCTCGTAGGTTTCCGATCTCCCTTCATCGTCCTCCACGATCGCCTTCATGAGTCTCCTCAGCTCTTTCTTCAGTTCTTCCGCCGTCCTCCGGTCTGCCAGCGCCGCCCCTTCCGCCGCGCCGGACTTCGCCATCGACCTCTCCCTCCCCTCCTAAAACCTTACCAATCTCAATCGCGAAAATCCTAATCGAATTACTTGTTTTCTACTTCACTGGCTTCCTCTGATTCCTCTTCTTCTTCGTCTGGCATCTCTCTCTCTCTCTCCAAGAAAGGAGACGAGAGAGGCGTTTAAGGGAAGCCTTCTTTAATACGCGTCTCAATTTAACCAAGCGGCACGAGTGTAATCCAATCTCCTATAGCATTCTAATACCTCTTATCCTGATCCGCGGAGCATGTTAAACCAGAACCTCGCCGGTGCCACTGCCGGGTGGTCCTGGACCCGGCTTTCAACAAGAGGTGAACCGCTGGGTGTCGGCGAGAGTTGGTGCACCGCAGGAAGGAGCTGGCAATGAGGTAGGACCCACATGGTAAGAAATGAGAATGGGTGACCCACGCGTTCCGCAATCATGGTTGCTTGGCTGGACAGCTGGCAGTTCTTTAGTTATTCCGAATTACATGTGAGAAAATGGGAATTACAATTTTAACCTTCATGTGCCATTTTGTTTTTCATTGCTTTACAGGTGCGGGCCTGCGGCGGTGTGCCTCAGGCCTTGATCGGCCAAATAACGTTGACGGCGGCTTTTGTTTCCCCGAGAAATACTTTCAAGCATTTAAATTCAACTTTTGAATATTACTGGATGGAAAAAAGTTATGATAATATCCTATTATATTTTGAATCAGAATAGACTTTAAAGATTTTAAATTTATTTTTAATATTAATATAATATAAATTAATTAGGTAATACATAATTAATATGAATTGCTTCAAGGGGTAATTTTATTTGCTAAAAAAAGAAGGCAATTGCTCCCAATATAATGAAATATATCGTGTAATATATATGTTATTGTTAGAGAATGATGAAATAAATACAAAGAGAAATAGTAAATCAAAATTTGTTCCGGAGGCGCTGTACCCGGAAACCCCCGACTGGGGCATTGCCCCTTAACTCCGCGACCTGAACGGGCAGGTCGAACCCCGCCAAGGGGCACTACCCCCTTAGACCCCCGACATATATGCGAACAATTACTTATAAGTTTACCCTCAATGAAAATTATGGCTGGTTACCCCCCTGGTGGCCAATGAAGATTGTGGTTGGAGGGGTGGTAGGAGGTGGAGGGCATTGATGGCGACGGCTTGCGATGGGTGGCTAGTGGTTGCAACAACAACGATACAGAATTGGCCAACTTTAACAAATTTCAAATACACAAAAATTACATTAGAAGACACAGTTCAAATACTTCAAAATTTTACTTCAAACTAAACAACCCCTAAATGCCTTCTAATTCAATTTTTGTGAAGTACTTGTTTGATTTGATTAATGTAACTTATAAGCATATTGCACTTAATCTACTCGACTACAAAGGTTAGGATAATCAAATCACTAATCACTAACACATTACGCAGGTTATTGCTCACAATATATGTAAGATAATTGTATAAAGATAATGCTAAGAGCGAATGTTTATAAGTTTATTTACAATTAAAAAAAATGTACTAAACAACTATAGGGTGTGATCTATAACTTAATTCACATGTTAAAATAAATTTAATGGGAAGTGCAATAAATGTAGAATCATTTAAACATGTAAACATGGAAAGCTCTAATTAATTAAAGAATGTCCAAGAAATTAAAATTAAACTTATTCATCTTATAAATTATGATAAGATTGATACAATTAACATAAATATGCATAATTAAAAAATTTATTAAGCAATTTAGGAAAGTTATGATTGATTACATCTAATAACACACATGAGTGATCAACTTCATGATGATCAGAAAATTAAATAAATGATATTTAATAATATGATAAATAAAAAAAAATTGTCATATAAAAAAACATGAAATAGTTTTTTATAATATCTAAAATACATTTTGAGTAATTATAAATAAATTTTAATCAATTTTATTCATATATTATTCATCTATAACACTTTGGATTTAAAACTTAATTAATTTACCATAAAAAGTATTTAAACATACTTACTAGACTTATAAACATTGGAACAACGCTTTGTATTATTGAGCTTAAAGAATTTATGTATTTGAGCTCATTTCCAAGTCACAAGTTCCCAAACAAGCTGATTGAATTTGAATATTATCATGTTCGTATTTGTTGATAATTGATTCAACCTATGCGAAAAATACTAAACAAACTATTGAATAATATAATATAAAATTTGTCATCATTAGATCATTATTAAGCCATGCATGATCCTCTTAGCCTCATTGTAATGGGTTCAAGTAAATGAAGAGACAAGTTCTTGATCTTGATTACTTCTTAAACATAATGAGTTACCAATAAAGAAAAGTTAATAAATTAAAAGCAAATGAGAAGAGAAACATATATGTGGCAACATGTAACATGATTATAGTGGTTCAATTATTCATATAACAAAACATGTCCATTATTATAAAGAAAGGATGAGTATTTTCACAATTAAGAATAAAATTATATGATTTTCCCTCCACAACCTTTAACTTCCAATATCTTAACAACAAAAGAAGAAGATGTCTTAGTGCAAACACTCAATTTTCTATATGGAAGCATCTTTACAATAGTCTTTACATTTATTCTTTCTTCCTACATATGATATGGATGCTCTAATTAATAGCCATTGCTAGGTTGATAGGAAGACCCAATCTACTCTATGATGTCACGCCCCATAATCTAATTTAAAAGAATTCTTTAAAAAAAAATCTTTTATTATACAACAATCAGATCTATCTAATTTTATTTATCAGTAATAAACAACGAAAAATAAATTCTATAACTCAAAACATCAATACACATTTATATTCAGTGACCCAAAAATTAATTATATAATTATATAATCACAACATATCCTTTTATTCTTGACTATACAAGAATAACTTAAAAAAAAACGGAATATGAGGAATTCTAATCATTCTTACACTCTTAAATCTCTTCTATGATATGAAATCATTTAAATTACATATAATGAGTTAAAAAGTCCAATAGGTCGCAAAAACCTACAACTAAACTTAAAGCACGGTAAATGAGCAATATCCATGTCAATGCTCAAATCATAATAGTAGCATTCATGTTATTAATGAATTAGTGCAAAAATAATAAGACTCACATGCAGTAGTGGTAAAGTCTGTAAAGTAGTAAAATAGTACGACATGGAAGCTAGTAAAATAGTACAATAAGGAAACAAATTAGTTAGTACAGGTGTCGAATAAATAATATAGTCATCGTATTAGTATTATCAATCAGTAGAGAATCTTATAGAGTGGTAAAACCAATGCATTGGTATAGACTATCAAAATTATATTAATGTAGAAAAATCATGTATGAGTATACCCATATTATACAAATATTTCATATAAATATTAAATTAGTATATTACATGCTCAAATGTCACATACTTAGTGTAATCTTTGTGATATTTAAAAAGGATATATAAGGAGACTGATTGATGTGATATGATATGTCGACAACAAGAAGTGACGACTTCATACATGAAGACCACTTTAACATGTGATATGTGATTGATTCTTGAAAATATTATTGATATGGTTGAGACTGATTATTATAGGGTTGAACTATAGTAGATGCAGGAAAAAAAAGTCATAAGTAGTTAGGTGTCCTATCTTGTTTATATATGCATATGATATAAGCATATATGACAAATTGCATAAGAAATAAGTGACATTATATGATACAATAAGTATGTGATACAAAAATCATAATTGATAAGATTGATATAATTGCATATATATACATAAACTATATGATATACGTGATATACATTACATATGATATTGAAATTATATGACATGCATATACATAACAACAATGAAACTATATATAAAGCTCATATGATTGATAAGATTAATACCATATACATTGCATTTGATAAGAACTATGATGTACACATA
This sequence comes from Dendrobium catenatum, assembly GCF_001605985.2. Lineage (NCBI taxonomy): Eukaryota > Viridiplantae > Streptophyta > Magnoliopsida > Asparagales > Orchidaceae > Dendrobium > Dendrobium catenatum. The sequence continues at coordinate 1,191,067 of NW_021319133.1, read as the reverse complement.
TATTATATACATGCATATTATAGATGTAGTAAAATGAATATTCGATTAATGATAAATGTACTGATTTATATAAAATAAAATATGAACTGTCTTGTAATATATGTATGGGTATAGAAAATGACATGATGTATTGATTTTATATATTACTTTTGTTCACTGATTATGAATTACATTGCTTACATTAATTTTTATTGCTCATGTGTTATGACATTATTCGCATTGACTACTACATGCTTTAATAGTTATACGTTCAGATATTGATTAAATGATTACATGCATATTACTTTTTAATGTCATGCATTGATTGTAGTTGTAGGTTTGGTAACCTATTGAGCTATTAGCTCACTTTGTGATCTTTACATATTTTTGAACAGGGGCCAGGAGCCCAGGATCTAGTGGAATAAGATCGATCAGGATTTAGGTTTTGTATTGTTTTCTATATTTTTGTTTATCCTTTTGTAGTCAAGAGTATATGAAGATAGATGATATAATGATTGAACTTCTGACTCTTGTATAAGAATTTTAAGAAATGAATGAAATTGTAAAAGAAGAAAAGGATTTATAGCATCTTTAGCTACTTTTATTTTTAATTTGGTAGTCTAATTGATGGATAAAATATGCAATTCTGCCAAAATTGATCTTGCATTATCACATTACTTTATTCAGTTGTGTACTTTACTTTTGGGCAAAGATAATAATTATAATAATAGACTACGGGTCTATTTGATAATCAAAATTAGCATTCTACTACACAAATTTTAAAAATATCAAGAAAATAAACGCCAATCAAAAGTGTGGTAGTGTTTTAAAAAGCTAATCAATGAAAATGTTGCTTCAAATATACCCTACAATTACTCAAAAATATTTTATTTAGCAAGGTCCCACAATTTTATATATGGCCATTGGTCAAAGATTAAGGGTCTGGTTAGGAAAATTTTCTCACTACTTCGTTTTTTAGATTGCTTCGAAACATCCATTTAGAAGTAAAATAAATGATCGACAATCATAAATTTTTTTTCTTGAAGTAAAATAAATGCTATGTAAAGTTCAAATATGTTAGTTGTCAATGACCGACAATGACAGTGATGTCTGATGGGGCGGACATCGATGGTGGTGGCAACAATTGACGACCAAAGGAGAGTGGCAGCGGCAACGACCAGGGATGAGGTGGCAGTGGCAGTGGCTATCGGAGGTGGGTGGAGGTCCAAGGTATCGACAGTGACAATGAACTTATGGATCATTTAAAAAAATGCTCAAATCAAATGAATTTCAAATAAGCGAAATTTGTACGAGATGTACATTTCAAATATATCAAAATTTTATACTGCATTTATTTTATTTCAAATCAAACATCAATATTCTCGAACCACACATTTAAAATACTTCCAGACATTTTAATATTTTATTTTAAACCAACCAACATCTTAATCCTTCACTATCTTCTTCACTACCATTTAAAATTTAAATGAATCGACTCCACAAAATTTCCAAATAAAAACAAAACAACCGATGCGTACTTTAATAGCCTTTCATTTCTGTTAAATTCTACTTTCAAACCTAAAATTAGAGTGAAAACCATTATGAGAATTTCAAAATGTCGGCGGAATCTCCACCGTCCGGTGATGATATCAACGACCCGAGTGAGCTGTGCAGCTCGCCCCGGACTAGATCCTCGTCGGCAGCCGTCCGATGAGAGGTGGGGTCCGCGTCAATCATTGCAAGCTAGATGGCCCGCTCTTTGCTGGATCATCGATTGATTAGGTAGCCACGTGGCAGACACCGAGGCTCGCCTAATCGTTGGGAGAGCTGTCTTTGCCACATATCCGTTTGATGGGTCTGTTTGGGTGGCGTCATTTCTTTGTGGCCCAATGAGGGGACAGCAATTTTGATCGATTTGGATAACGGCTGAGATGATTGCGCGATTTTATTTAGAATAATTAAAAAAAAATTGAAATTGAATCAAAAGGTGCAATTTAGCTGTGACAAACATAGTGTGAAAATGATATGGGATAAATAAATAAATAAATAAAAAGGCTATATATTCGTATAGAATATGGCATCTCAAGTAATAAATTTAATGTAACCCTCGACGATGAAGAGAAAGTTATGACGGATATCAGCAGACACGACGAAAGCGAGATGAAGGCTTCGTTTGGGACAGCTATTTTATTGCTTTTTAAAACGGAGTTTTAGTACAAATTTTTTTATTTTTGTACTAAAACTCTGTTTTGGAAAGCAATGAAAAAGCCGTTCCAAATGAAGCCGAAATCTCATTGGGAACATGTTTCGACTTCGTTCATCTCATTTTTAGTCAGGATAAGCATTTTATTGACAAAATGGAGCTGTAGAGATGAGGAAGTTACGACAGGAGCTCGCTAGAAGGGTAATGGGATATGTTTTGCCACCTCTCACCACCTCATCTTTAATTCCACAGGTCTAATATAATGTCATCGTCGTCTTCTGTACCAATAACTTCCTCCGCCAAACTGTCATTACTACTAAATTTGTGGTTGACGGCTTAATAAAGATACTAAAAAAATATTTCATTTTATATATTATATATGTATATAACAAAATTTACATGTTAAGTATGTAAATATTATAATTTTGAATAGTATATATATATTTTGTAAATGATAAATTAAAAAATCAATATTTTTTTTGAGATAAATATAATATAAAAATCTGTGTATTATATATATTTTAAAATAAATTAAAATTTTATTTTGATTAAAATTTAATTGTGATATAGACAAATTGCAATTAATAAGTTGTGTAAATATATAAAGTAACATACAAGTTGTTTGCAGCAAATTCGACTTAGGCTTCATTTGGGACGACTTTTTTATCAATTCTTAAAATAGCTTTTTAGTACATAAATTTTAATTTTTTATTAAAAAGCTGCTTTATGAATCAATAAAAAATGAAAGATAATTTTTTAGTACACAACTTTCTTATTGTTTATTAAAGTAAATTTTTAATATAAAAATTTAAAAAATTATTTTAAAAAATAATAAAAAAAGTTAACGCAAATAAAGCCTCATTAAACCTTGGAGACAGAGCAGTTATTGAAAGCAGGAAACTGGAAACTCGTCATTTCAATATGGTATGGAGATGAAAAAGGTGATGTGGATCTATCATTTTCTTATAGGATATGTGCTGAGTGATTTCAAATAAGAAAAAAAAAAAAAAATCAGAGGCACATCACATATTAAACAGTACGTGCAATTTTTTTTTAATCTAATATAAACATATTTAAAATTGGTATATTCGCAATAAGATAAATATTTGAAATATGATCAAGGAAACATAGTTTCCTGAAACTCCAAAATATAAATACTCGATAATCTGACAACCCTATTTATCAAGCTGGATATGCGTACAGATTCTTAAGCTTTGTCTGAAATAATAATAACAACGAGATCAGTCTATAACTCAGTAGGCAGTTCGCATCATGAAATTTAATTCATAATTCTAAAAAGACTAAAAATAATACTATTAAAAGTAAAAAAAAAAAAAAAAACTTTTAGACTAAATCTCATAATGATTTTCTTGTATAAGGAATAACCCCTATTTCAGTTGTCAATACAGATTGTTCAGAATTTAACCAAATTTACAGGGCTTATATAAAACACTAAATAATATACTTTCTTAATTGTACTGTCACTTAGAAATAGGGTACGGGTTGTCTACATTGGGCCTGACAATTTTCTTAGCAAGCCGGACTAACAAAAAATAGATTACGGACATCAAAACCCTAGCTTTTCCTTCTCCTTCCTCTCCTCTTCCTCTTTCTCTCTCTCTTTTCCGGCAAGCCGGGGTGAATGGGTTTTAAGATTAGTGATTTGAGATATTTATTATTTTAAAAATAACTAATTTGTCCTAACACTACAGCGCCCGCATCTCCAACGTCGCAAGTCTCTCAATCAAAATTCTCAAAATCTTCCAAACTCTCCCCAACTATCCTAGGGGTCATGTCCACCTCTTCACTACTGTTACCTATCAAAAACATGTCCCCAAATCCTCAAAAATAATATTTTCTCGAGAGTATAGCGTTGGAGAGCTTGGATCCAATGCCACAATGCTTGTAGAAGAAAATCCAAACTTCAAATTTCCACTTCTTCAACATAAATCTTCAAACATTTTAAGCCCCAAATAATTTAATAACATTTATAATTACTGATTAAACTAAAACAAATTACATTTAAGAGACTAATAACCTATCTTCTGAATGATAATTGTTACATTAATATCCAATAATTTAGAATGGAGAGAATGTGAACCTCCAATCTTACCATTAATTAATAACCCTTTTAGTATCAAAACCTTGCAAAGAATCCAAACATTACTAATAAAACATGATATAGCTTTAATAGAACCCCACGGTAATTTTTTTTCTCAATGGCAATATTATATGCATATATATATACAATGGTACATAAAGAATACAATATTTTTTTTTTCTAATTTGATTATGTCTTAAATAAACTACTAATGATCCATAATAAAATTTAATTAAAACTTTTTAGAGTTCCATTTTAGATACATTCTTCGACCAGAAGCAAATAAAAAATTATTACATTCATCTTTAATATGAAGAAGATGGAATTACTTAAAGTAATATGATCTATTATTGAGTTAGTGAAGAGTTTATCTCTAATATAAAACAAATCAATACCATATTTACAATGAACTTTCTACATTCAAAAAAATAAATAAGCCAACGTACATAAACAAAGATTATCTAAAGTTGAAGAAAGTTAGTAGAGAATCAATTTTTAGCTAAGGGGGAGCTTTAACATATTGAACTGGAGCGTGGAGAGTAAGAGAACATGGAAAGATAGAAATTGAGTAGAGTAAGAGAACATGGAAAGCCACTGAGAGTGGAGAAAGATCAAAATATTCCAACTTTATTAGAATTAGTTTTATGAAAACTGAAATATACAACAGAGTATAATACAAAGAAGGTGAGAAATTAAGTGGCATGGAGTCCTTTAATCATAATTGGTGATAGTCTAAAGAGGTAAATCATAAGAAAATAAAGATTAAGGTTTCATCTGGGATGGCTTTTTGATTATTTCTTAAAATAATTTTTTTTGTTTAAAAATTAAAAATTTTATTCGAGAAAGCCGCTTTAAGAAGCAGTAAGAAAGCAATCCCAAATAAAGTCTAAATGAACCAAAATAAGCACACTATGTACAAATAATTATTTATTAAAAGAAAATGACAATAAACCATCAAAATATATATTTATTAATAAAAAATAGAGATTGGAACTCTTAAAATTATTTGTATTTACACTTAGTATTCTATATAGGAAGCTCCCACTTAAGCCACGTGCGCTTTGTTCTGTCTTTTTTATTTTTATTTTTCGAAATTTAAATTGACAAAATATGTTAAAATATTCTGGTAGGACGGAGACTAAACGATCCGATCCGTCAATTCAATCTAAATCCGTCTCGAAAATATAAATTAAATAAATTAAATATTTAATATAATATATTTTGTAATAGAATATTCTCATATAAATTATTTATTTGATTTTTTTACAAGAAAGCATTATTTTTAGGTCAGTGTAAATCCCAATTAACCTAACATACAATCCACGCCAATTTATATGGACCAACTATTGAGAATTTCTATAAGTGGGCCCATATACTTAGACATATAAATATAATTTTATACATTATAAGTTATCTAAAATTAAGTCAATTAAATTCGTGATTTATTTAAGTATTAAATTATTATTTGACTTATGTGGCATCTCGTATGAAATTAATTTGTGTAGAGGCCGGATATTTATTTTATTTTAATAATGAACTAAAATAAAATATTTACACTTAAAATATAAAAGGGTCGTGGTCCCCAGTTTAAGCGGTTAAGTTTTCATTTCCCTTATTTCCCATCTTGAGTGGAAAAAAGAAACCTCTCGCTCTCATGGAGAACGCCGTTCTAAATTTGGAAGATCGAAATCCTCAACTTTGCATTTCAATGGATTCAGATACGCTTTCGAAAATTCTTCTCGATGATTTGGCATGTCTTTCAGAAATTATTGAATTTTTTTTGTGTCTCTATCACAATCCTAATACCAACACTTAAAAGACTTTCACTGTTTGAAATCAGCATCATAGAAATTGGGAAGTCGAATCCCACTTCCGCATGGTGACTTCCTGTGGAATCCACTTCGGCACTTACGGAATACTATGATTACAGACGTGTGGAGTTCATTTCACGTAGGTGGACTTCCAAATCATGGCGTATATGGACGAGTTATGGTCGACAATTACTTCTCCACTTCAGCTTGGAGCCTCTCGCTACCGCTTTGGTGTTCCTCGATTACTTTATAGTTTTTATATATCTAGGAGTTGCTGGTGCATGAATGTGCATGAATTGAGATAATGCAGTAACATGTAAGATCTATATGGGATGACCGTATTATTTTATAAAATTGATTGTGAATTTATTTCGAAAAAAACATCTTTAGTGTTATGATTGTAGAAAATAGGGGGTGTTAATATTTGATATGACTCAAAAATCTGTCCTGAACCAAACCCAAAAATTCCAACTCTGAGTCAACATGTTTGGAAAATTGGTTGGGTTCAGGTTCAAAGTCTACATTTTTCTAATTTCAAGTTGGGTTCAGATAAACTTGAAAACCTTATAATATCAACCTGAAATTAATATTGGTAGGTCACATTGCCTTGTGAATCACGATATCCTGTTGCTTGTAGGTCTTGCTGGCCCCCATCACGCTTACGTCATTGAGCACACAAGGATTCACCCGCTCGCAAGGACGCATGAGCTCGTGCCATCGCACGGTAGTACCCGCTAGCTGATCGCCTGGCCCGTTCGCCTAGCGCTCTCATACGTCTTGCGCTGGCACTTTCCTTACCTCACACTCGTTCTCACGGACCGTCTCGTGCTTGCCTTGCCCGGGTCTGCATGTCAGGTATGGTATGCATTTAGATTTCTGACTCGTTTTTATATTCAGGTCGGGTTCAGGTTGGAGCAATACAAGACATGTCAATTTTAGATTGGATCTGAACCCGACACCCCTAACATAAAATAACTTTTCATCACAAAAATTCTAAAAAATGGTAAAAAAAGTAGCAAAAAAATAATAGTAAAATGAAAATGTGATTGCAATCTAAAAAAAAAGCATAAAAAAATTGTCCCAAACACACCAATAATTTGCATGAATAATTTAGTTATATGATTTCGTTAATGCTGGTTGTTTAGCTCTCTTTTTGTCGGGTTTTAAAGTAATTTCATCTTTTGAGTATGATTGTAATACTATTTTACAGTAAAATGAAGGAGGATGAAGATTTCTTCATGGAAGAAAAACATAACAATACTATTTTAGCTTATGATGCATTACGATTCATATAACGTCAAATTATGACATTAGAAGGATAGATATAAGAATTCCTATGACAAAAAGATACATCCACATAGACTTAGAATGAATATCGATGGAACAAAGAGAAGATAGTTGAACTTTGTTAGGTCATGGACTAAGGGCATCTCCAATGGAGAACTCCATTTTTTCACGGCAAAATACAGCAAAACTCCAAAATGCCGTTGTGCTGCTCCAATCGAACAATATTTTATGTGCTTATGCAGAGGTAACGATCCTTCTCCCTTTTGCGCGTTTTTCCGGTCGAGAGAGCAATGTGAACAGTGCAATGCCAATATTGGCGTCGCACTGTTCACCCGCAAGTAAGTGGCTGGAAGATTTTACGTTCGGCTGGAGCGACCGAATGACGTCATACGCTCGTTTGGCGTTCGGTTGGAGATGCTCTAAGTAGCATGTATTGGAGGATTCTTTTAAGCAATGAAAGATTGACACACCAATGATGGAGATAATGATTAAAATTTCGTTTGATACATTTTTTTTTTATTTTTTTTTAATATCTTTTTTTTACAAAAAATTTTGTATTAAAAATTATTTTATGAAATTATAAAAAAGTTATTCCAAATGAGGCCTAATACTTCATTGTGATAACTTTTTTAGTACTTTATAAAACAGCTTTCAAGTTAAAAAATTTCTTAAACAAAAAAATACATATATTAAAAAGATGCTTTAAAAATAATAAAAAAGCTACTCCGAACAAGCCTAAGGCATGAAAGATTAATTTATTTAAGTGATCCAAATAAAGAAGTACTGATGCAAGCAAACAAATAAATGAGACATTTTGCAAATTAAAGTATGGCTATCTCATAAAAAAGAGAAGCTTTAAATCTTGAGTTAAGTTTATCTTTTTAATTTTTTTATAGATAAGCCTTGTTGCGTCTTGGATCGTTTGTGACGATAGAGAAATATAAAGTTTACTATCTTAGTTTTGTATGAAGATCTAACACACATATAAATAGAATAGAGGGGTGTAATAATCATAAAAGACATTAGAATTTTTACGTGAAAAATCTCAAAGAGAGGAAAATCACGACGCCTTGTTTAGTTGAATCACCTTGTTTAGTTGAAATGATTCAACTAGTGTTGGTGGTTGATTGCAAATGATACACTTTTCTTGTTGAAGGTGTTGGCTCAATATAAAAAATATATATTATATGGAGCACATTACATAGTTGGAGTTGAAAAATCTAATGACATGAGAGCTGCCCTAAAGAGAGTATTGGCTAGGTCTATATTTCAACGATATATGTGAGAGGGATCGTAGTTGGGTGACGTTGGTCGAAAGGATCGAGTCAAAGGCAGTGGTCAGAGGGACCGTAATCGACGAGCAAAGGTGGTCGGAAGGATCGTAGTCGGACAACAATGGTTAGAATGACTTTAATTGGGCGACGGTTGTCGGAAGGACCATAGTCAGCAACAGTGGTTGTAGGGAGGCTTTCCAATGGCTACCAAATGGAGGTCTGACGGTGATGGTCGGCCAAAAATTTAGCAGTGGCGGCCTGGAGGTAAGGATTCATCGACAGTGGTGTCGTGCCGGGGTGAAGCTGAAGGATTCTTCAAACTCATATCTATTATCTTCTTCCTCCTCTTCCTCCCCTTCATTTGAAGAAATTAAGAGGTCTGTTTATAATTTTTTGAGAGTGACGTGCTCTTTAAATATGAAAAAAATTCAAAGCAATTTTGTTGTGTTCCATCGTATAAACCATATTGATTCTCTTGATTATGGAGTATTTATTGAGCATTTAAGTACCTTAGTGTGTCAAAATTGAGTTATCTTTGGCTAGTCGGATTCGTCTCATCAAGCCGCTCAATTCGACTATAAGCATGTTATATTTGTATATTATTTGATCATCCAATTAATGCTATGAAGTTTTTAAATAATGCCATTGGATTCATCTCTTTGAGATGTTCAATTTGACTATAGCTTATTGAAAAAAAAAATGATGGTCTAAAATTAAATTATGAAAGTTTTCAATTCAAATTTATATTGAGATTCGTGTCCGATCAAGATGTTTTTTGATGAAGTATCAAGTCTCTATGATAAAGTTTGCAATAATTGAGCAGCTGATATAAACTAAATGAAATGACCATTAGATTTCAATGAGAATAATATCTACTATGAACCTTACACAATAATTAAAAGCTCTTGTTCTCATTATCTCATATATGTCATTATAGTTTTTTTTTGTCACCAACAAAACCTGAAAATGCTAAGCAAAAAATTTGAAGAAATCACTATATATAAACATTTATTCTCTAAATTTTTATATAGAAAAATTTATAATTATTATTTCCAAAATAATTATATAGGGGTGTAAATTAGGAGCCAATCCTAGCTTGATTTGAGCTTTATTAATTAATCGAGAGCATAATTCTATGAGTGTAAGTCGACTAGCTAGAGCTTATGCATTTATTAAGAAAGAGAGAAAATAATTATAATTCAAATCATTATTACAATAAAACGATAAGAAAAAAATTTATAAGAGAAATAATAAAGAATCATTTGATATAAAGAAGTGTGATATAAATTTTAAATATTCTTAACAACGTTATACTTAAATTATTAAAAGCTAATATATTTTATTTGTAGTTTACATTATTATTTTTTAAATGAGCCTGTTTACCAGCTATCGAGTCAGGTTGAGTCTCGTTTAGCTCATTGATCTCAGTGCAAGAGCCATTTATCATGTCGAGCTTGAACCAGCTCACGAGTCGGCTTGACTTAAAACCTTATGTTTCATTTGGGATGACTTTTTTACATCTTCTTAAAATGGCTTTTTTGTATAAAAATTTTAAAAAGACGTTTTAAGAAGCAATAAGAAAGCTGTCTTATATGAAATTTTAGGTTTTGTTTGGGACATCTTTCTCATTGCTTTCTAAAACTTTTTTTAGCAAAAATTTTCTAATTCAAAAAAAAAAAAACAAAAAATTTATTTTAGAAAGCAATAAAAAATTTATCCCACAGTAAGCCCTAATCCTTATTCTATCAATACTTCTCATATTTTTTCAGTTAAGATAGATTTTATAACATAAATTTCGATTAATTAAACAAATATGTATATATTTATTTGTTGCAAAACTAATTTAATATTATAAAATCTTTCTGGAAGGAAAATATTTAATTTTTTTAGTATTTCTGTTTGCTCTAAAAATTTCATGTTTTAATCAAGTCGCTGACACATTTAATAAACACGTATTAATTTTTTCGACCTATTTCAATATCGGGTCTTATTCGAGTTGACTCCACCAATCTGAAATCAACTCATACCTGTCCCATCAACCCAGAATCCAACTATACATTTTAGTATCCAGAAGTTCGAGTTTAATCAAGAATTTTGACTCATTTATTAAACAAATCAAAATTAAATTGGATGAATTTAAAAGAGGTTTTATTTTGAGTTGGATCTAAGACTTCATTTAAGATAACTTTTTTATTACTACTTAAAATAACTTTTTAGTATACATATTTCAATTTTTTTATTAAAAAATTACTTTAAGAAGCAGTAAGAAAATAATCTCATGTAAAAGCTTCGTTTGGAACGTTTTCTTTAAAAAACAATAAAAAAAAAGTCCTAAATGAAACCTAAAAATCTAACCCGAAATCATCTGTACACCCCACCTAAATCCCAAAACATATATATAAGGTGAGACAGATGAGGTGGGTAGCTAAGCACTAAGCAGGGGCAAATTATTGGGTCAGGTCACCAGACGTGTTCGGAGCCCAATGAAAATGTGCCACATCACCTTCTACTCGGTACTGAGCTAGATACTAAGCTCGATACAAAGCAGTACCAAGCAATACTGAGCTCGGTACTACTCATTACCGAGCTTAATACTACTCGGTACTCAGTACTTCACAGTATCAAGCTCAGTACTGTTCAGTACTGTGAATACCGAACGTAAGCTGTGTCCAGTGATCTGACCCAATAACTTCCCGCAGCCATGAGGAAACCGCGGTCAAGCAGAGCTTTAAGATTCCCATAAATCTGGAAATGAAAACCACTTCCCTTCCATGCTTTCCAGCGTAATATATTTTTTTTATTAAATATTATTAATTAAGAACCGACCGTTTGATTTATATATGTCACGGCATTCATGCCACGCGTAAAGTACACGTTTGAGGCCATGGCGGCATCCATTTATTATCATATCATGCAATATTTATTTATTTATTTATTTAACTCTGCCTCAGTTGCTAAGTAGTAATTCTTTATGTAAAAATTGTTTGTTAATTAATTTAGTTATATGCATTTAGAGTTTATGTATAGTTTCAATGAAACATAAAATAATAATAATGGATTTAAAATATTTAAATTATTTGGTTGATTATATAATAACTTTTATTTAAAGTAAAATTAGTCTAAATTAAAAAAATAACATAAATATAGGATATTATGCTCGGCCTAACGTTGCTGGTTTGATTTGAAAGATAATTGTATTAATGATTGTTTTGCATTAGGTGACGAGAGAAGGTATGGATAGTGACAGTCAGAGGTCATGTCAAAGGTCTCGCGAGGGGCGAATTATTACTTCTGGACATCCAATTCAGATGCACCACGTCACCAGAATAAACTGGATCCCGGTGCATTTTGGTGATGTTGCGCGTCTGGATTGGTGTCCGGACGAATCCGAACACCGGACGTAATAATTTTCCCTCAAGAGGCCGCATGCAAGGGAAAAATTATTTTGTGCGGACACCTAATGCGGTTTTAAGACGAATCTGGATATGACAAGTCACTTTTTTGTTGTGTACCAGTGTTGTGAACCGCTATGTACTTGATTACGTGTTGCATTCTGATTTGCCTCCAAATGATCCGGTGTCCGCACATAATACTTTATCCATGAGAGGGGCAAAATGCTCCTAATGTCAGGATCAGTAAGAGTTGGAATCTCACAAGATTAACAATAGTCACGTGTTAGACGTGCTATAAATTCACCTTATTTGACTAAATTCTAATTATATATATACATACAATGAAAATGATGTGATTGAATGATAAGAATATAGATAACTGGAAAATATTTAAGAAGGAAATAATATAGATTATCATTGATGCAACATGAACAATAAGGATATAACAAATGTTATTATTAATATAATATATATGCAAGGGCGGATCCAGCTTCTTTTTTTAGGATGGGCAAAAAAAAATGTTGTGAGGGATGGGCAAAGATGCTTAGGATTGATAAAAGTATAGCAAAAAAGATTTTTGAGGGGGGGCAAAATGCCCAAAATATTTCAAAATCTCCCCTCTAAATATTTAAAAAAAAAAAATTGAGGGTGGGCAAATAAGCCATGGGTGGATCTGCCCATGTATATATGTATGCTGATCATCTTGATCTACAGGTTGAAAGTTTTGACTATCAATCAAGAGATCTTGAATTTGAAGCTTCCATATATAATGTGTGTATAAATTTGTCTTTAATTGACTGAAAAAGTTCTCGAAAATACAATATATATGTAACAAAAGTTATCACTAATGCAATACGCATAATTGATTGCATGAAGGCATGCCTACAAAATTGATAGATAGTTATTGTCATAGAACTTTCGTTTATAAAAAAATGCCAATAAAAATTTCTTCTTAGCCACATAATTGATCTTTTATCTTCAAAGACTTGTTATTATTGCTAGTGTGACTAAAGCTTCATTTGGCGCGACTTATTTATTACTTCTTAAAGTACTTTTATAGTATCAAAATTAATTTTTTTGTACTAAAAAATTATTTTAAGAAGCAATAAAAAAAGTCATCCCAAACAAAATTTAAATCTTAGAGACAATTATTTTTAAAAGCAAAAGTTTTAGTCATTCTATAAATCTTGAAAAAATATGGATAAAAAAACTAGAGAGATAATTTTTCTTAAATTGTGATTAAAAGTTGATAGTTATCCGCAACTACTTTTAGATAAAATTACACATATAGCTCAAATTTCTATTGTTAAAAAAAAAGAAGAGATTTGAATTCCATTTTATCTATGATATAATATGTGTATGGGTTAGGGGCGTAAATGAGTCGAGCCGAGCTCAAGTCACATCTGATTTGAACTTGATCTTGATTAATTAATCAAATTCGAGCTCGAGTTTGAGCTTTATTTTGAGTTTGAACCAGCTGATGAGCGGGCTCATTTATTTCAAAAAAGAGAGTGATTATTGGTACGTCACATCACCAAACTTTGGCTTGATCGGGCACGAATCTCGAAACACATTTGAATCGATAACTTTCAAAATCTTTTCTCTTATGATTCTTGCACTCATCTATTTTATTTGTATGATTGTTGTATCTTCTTGTAAAACTAAAACGTTAAACTCTAAATATCTCTACCATTATGAACGTTTAGACACATAACAATTATCATTCAAATAATCATTATGATAAAATAGCAATAAAAATGAAAAATTAAAGGAATAATACTAAATAATCACTTAATATAAGAAATTACGATATAGTTTTAAAATCTTTTCACCAATTTTATAGTTAATTAAAATCCTAAATACTAACATATTTTAAGTGCATTTTATATTAATATATTTTAAACAAGTCAGCTCATGAGGTAACAAATCGAGTCAGGACTACCTCAAGCTCGACTCACAAACCAATTATCAAGTTCAGTCCAAGTCGGCTTGACCCACTTTTACCTGGCTATTTTAGTACACCCAACCAAATCTACAAGGCTATAGCAAAGCACTCACTATAAAGAGCCCAAGATGGGGAGCACGCTCAACCAAGAACTAGCGAACTTTTAAAAAAAATTAATGGTAACAAACCCTAAAGAATAAGTAGATGTTTCCCTCAAATGAACCCTAAAATAGAAGAGCTCAGAATTGACCAGAAGCATTAATGAGGTTCCATCCATAGCAGCCGATGAAGATGAGTCCTGTTCAGCACCGACACTACAGGAAATTTAAATATTACCGGCGGTTATATAGCGTTATGACCGCTGGAAATAGACCGCCGGAAATAGTTTCCTTCGCGGTTTATTCTGGCGGTTTTTGAACCGCCGGTATTTTACTAAATCGCCGGAAATCTTAGATAAACCGTCGGTAATGCCTGAATTTCATGTAGTGAGAGACTGTATATAATTAATAACTGCCTGCATGTTGAACCACATATTTGTGTACGTATATGCTCTCTCATCACAGAAAAGAAAGCCGAATTCCATGTATCTGCATTTGAACAAACAGGTGTGAGAAATTTTGTATGAAGTGTACTTGCTGTTCAGTCTTACGTGCTTGTATACTTCGGCCTTTGCATCCGATATCCATTTCAGGATTCCTCTTCAAGTGGTTCTTGTGGCTTACTTCCAGATGTTATTAAAGCTACTGCAAAGCAAGATTTAAAGAAAAGAAAAAGAAGGTGCACAAAAAATAAAAAAGATTATACTGGCGGTTTTTTGGGCAAAATTATTTCTGCCGGTAAGAGAGGAGGTCTAACCGGCGGATATTCCGCCTGTAAACCTGCCGGCGATGCCATCGGTTTTTCTAAGAAAGGAGGTAATTTTCGACGGATAACTCGCCGGCTTACTTAAACACAACGAAATGTTTCCGGCGGAAATTCCGCCGGAATTGCCGCCGGAAATGGTCATATCTTTCAGATGTTGTATTGCTCTGATACCATTTGTAATAGTCAAAATTCTTAACTATCAAGATATTATCCGTTTTAGCCTAAGGGTCCTACGATTTTATCCCGTTAGTGTAATTTCCAAGAAGGTCACCTATTCAAGATTTGTCTAGATGACCACACTTTAATTGCGGAGTTTCCTAATAAAATTATGACAGTTACATCGAAAGGCACATCGATGTCTAGGAGTTTAGCATCTTTTATTTAAAGGGTTTCATAGTTCCACCCGGATTCACCAGTGAGTGCAAGCATAATTCCATTTCTTGTTTTTTTAATGATTTTTTTAGTTGATTGAGGGGATGCATCTGGGTGAGATGTGTTTGATCTGTGTTTGGGTGTAGCAACTGATGATGTGTTCGGCAGTGGAGGGGACGAGGAATGTGATCAGGGTGGCGACAGAGGCTGGAGTGAGGCGGGTGGTATTTACGTTTTCGATCGGAGCGGTGACGATGGATCCTAAGCGCGGCGACGATGTTGTCGTTGATGAGTCATGCTGGAGTGACATAGAATTTTACTTAGTAGACTAAGGCATTGACGATTCCCCCAGTATGTCTTGATTTGCAATATTGGAATTTTTTGAAAAATCAAATATTGTATTTAATTGTTTGTTTATTTGTTCTTT
Source organism: Dendrobium catenatum (assembly GCF_001605985.2). NCBI lineage: Eukaryota > Viridiplantae > Streptophyta > Magnoliopsida > Asparagales > Orchidaceae > Dendrobium > Dendrobium catenatum. The sequence continues at coordinate 1,175,412 of NW_021319133.1, read as the reverse complement.
TCATATTTGTCTGATCATTTTCATTAGACTATCGATGAGGTTTTGTGTTTCGAAAAGGAAGAGTTGGGAAATAGTGGTTGAGTTCATGAAGATTTTTTATTGATAAATTATTAATTACAAGCACATATTATTCTTCAATAATCTATAAATTATTTGAATGACAGAAGAAACTCAATGACTTCTCCTAACAATTTTTGTATTTTGCTTATGAGTGAACCCTAATCCATTGTTTTCTGCCATTGATGAGCTCTTACAAGATCCATTGGTAACTCATTTCATTGTCACTACTCCCATATATTGTTCATGTTGTTTCTAGCAGCACCATCAGTACTTTCAAATCTATACTTCTAATGTTATTTTCTTGAGCTTTTCTAATTTACAAGATTTTTTAGTTCCTAATTTCAGCATTAGGATTAGATTAGGATTAATTATTCTGTGTGAATGCTGAACGTCGTCCAGAGAATAACAAGAATGCACCACGTCACTCCTTACTCGGTACTGCGGCTCAGTACTGCTGACGTGGCACATTCTGGTTGATCTCTGTATGACGTTCTGCATCCAATCTCCGCACAGAATAATTTCTCCAGCATTAGAGTTTTTATTTTAGTTTTTCTTTTAATATACAACTTATAAATTATTTTATAGAATTTTTTACTATTTTGTGTTAAAGGTTATAATTTCAATATGTAAATTGAATAAAAGAAATATAAAGTATTATAAATTTTTCCCTATTTATAAGTTTAAACAAGCAACATTTCACCATACAATATTGTAGCTAGTACAAACTCTCATACAAATATTCTTCATGTACCTAAATCATTGAGATTAGGAGCCTTCTCACTAGATTATTTTTGTCTTATAATAATTGGATAGTATAAATTGTTTTATTTATTTATTTTAGGTCTATACAAGTTATATTATGTCACTACACACCTTTAATTTTTGTAACTTTTTTTGGCTTCTTCTATCTTTATTTGTTATAGGTGACATTAAGTACAAGAATTTAAACTAATTCACCAACTTCATTAGGTCATCCTAATGATTAGGTTTATGTATTTGTTTTTGCAACCCTCTCATAAGTATTTGAAAATACAAAATTATAAATGGCTAGTACAAAACTAACCATTTTTTAAACCTTTCATTGACCAACCCCAAGCACTCTTAGTCCTCATTACCCCTTTGTGAGCGGCGCCATTTCCCCCTATTTTATTTTGCTTCATATAAAGCTCTAGATTTCATGTGTGCAAATCACCTAACATTTACCTAACATTGTTCTCATAAGTAAAATCATGGCATACTCTATCATTATTAATTTTATCAGATTTTTATATTAATTTTCTATCTCCCAAATTTTATTTTGTGAGTCTCTATGAGATATATTCATTACATAGTTCTCTAAAAACAACTAAGAAATTGTTGGATCCAAATATAATGTGGTTCATATTCTGATCTTATTTCTAAGACTCTGCACAAGGCTTACAATAGAATAAAAGATAGAGAGAAATGAGAAATTAAATGATAGAGAGCGAGAAAGAGATAGATCCTTGACCTATAACCATTTATTTATAGAATTATGGACTACAAAAAAAGCTACATAAATGGCTCATTCATTTATATGAGGTGTGTAGTCCAAAAAAGTATATAACTAGGAAAATATTAGAATACATATGGACAATGTACATGTGGACTTGTCATTAGTTGAGTGGGCCTACTAAGTGATAAGTGACGAGTGTAGACCCGTCAAGTGATTAGAGATCCTTGACTATTGGCTTATGTTCACATAAAAAATATATATAATGAAATTTTAACTTATCTTCACATAAAATATCTATATATTTACAAACAAACCAAAGTTACACTAACAATATGACAAATCATACAACTGATTTTTTTGCATTAGTTCTAATTATGATTTAAATGACGGTTGAAATGATCATTTATTCAACATGTGGGGACTTTAATGACCTCATATTTGGTTGATCTTAGGTTCGCTAGATTTGCCTTATCTATCCGTTTGATTTGACTATAAACCCGCAATATTTGAGGATCATTTGGTCATTTCATTAAAATTTCAAATATTCTTCAAGTGCTTGATTTCTGCTCATTTAGACTCAAATAGGATTACTTGCAGTGTCAATAGGTTCGTCTTGTTTCAATATTCAGCTCGACTATAAATTTGCTGAAATAAAAATTCAAGCGGTTATGTATTTAATTTTGGAAACTTCCAATTCAAATATTGACCAGAGATTCATGTTGATCAATTAAATTTTGTGGAGACATATCAATAACTATTAAGTATAAGTGATAATTTTAATATAATAAAAGATAATAAATAAATAACTCTTACAATATATATTGCCCATGATGAAACCTCAATGAAGTAAAAAAATATTTATTTTTATATATTTTGCTATTATAAAAACTGATTAAGAGTATCCATCACATGCCATCACTATTTATTGTTAACTTATGCTTTAGAAAGTATTCAGGGAAATACTACAAGAGTTAGCATGACCTAACCATTTTCATTTGGTTATGATTATCTCATCAATAAAATTTCAAAATTAATTTTTTATTTGCATAAAATATGTGCTTAAACTATCCTTATTTTACACACATTTTTAATTTAATAAGCACATGTACATCAACTATATAATTTAAATATATAAGAAACAATTATTTTCTACACAAAATCCTAATAAAAATGCCTTTATTTAATTACAATTAATTATATAATCCTAAAAGAAAATTTGTTTAAGGATGTAATTAAATTAAAAAATGCCTTTATTTAATTACAACCCAAAGAAGAATTTTGAAGCCCTTTGACATCTAAATACAATATTTTATTTATTTATACACACAAAGGAGTTATTTGATAAATGATATTTAATAATATATTGTGAGAAGACTTTACTTATTTGATTTAATATTATTTAAGAAAATTCATTATTATTAAATAACATTATATTATTTAAGTAATAAAGCATTGATTCAAATGTATTTTATTTGACATATAAAAAACCTACCTAAATCATGTTATTAAGTAAAAAAACCTTCATTTTTTATATTTTGCACCCTAAACATTAAAATATTAAAAGCTAAAGCACTATTTTCATTACTTAGCACAAAATTCCAAATAAATAATAATAATAATACTATGTGGTGAAGCCTTTTATGAATGTGACAAAACATGACACCTAAAACTAATTACATAGATTATCTTCATCACATGATCTTTTCAATTACATAAGCAGCCCACTAATTAAATTTGTTAGTATCCTAATCATGAAATAACTTAGCAAAAAAATAAATACAATTATGCAAAAATGATGAATTGATGATCATCAATACTAATTATCTATTTAACAATTGAGAGTGGGTATGTTGGGTAGTAATTAATTAGCAAACAAAGGGTAGTGGCTGTGATGTTTGATTGATTTGACCTACTAACTAAAAGATTAAGATGTGATTAATCTTAAGGATAGAATCATTAACATAAGCAGTATGAATAACTTATGAGCTATTCTCAATCTATGCATTAGAATAAAATTTTATTATGTATTATTTTATGTTTGTTGTTATATTCATATGAATTGGAGTACTTTAAAGAAAATTTATTTTTCTAAAATATAATAATTTTTCTTTGAAAAATCATTTGTTCATTTTCTCAATAGATATTAGCTAAAGTTGCATCTTAGGCTTCGTTTGAGACAGCTTTCGTATATCTTTATAAAACATATTTTTAAGTTTTTGTTTTTTTTGAAAAATAAAATTTTATACTGAAAAATAGTTTTAGATATTAGTAAGAAAGTTATCCGAAAATAATCCTTAGGCTTCGTTTGGGACGGCTTTCTTACTTTTTAAAGCATATTTTAGTACAAAAATTAAAATTTTTGTACGAGAAAGCTGCTTTATGAAGCAATGAGAAAGCCATCTCAAATGAAGCCTTAATAAGTTAATTCTATCTTGCAAGCAAATTAATAACATGCATTTTTGGCCATTAGGGATTATTGTTTAGTTGAAATTATGTGTTAATTAATGATTTGATGATATTAATTTTAAATTATAATTATATTTCAATTGTATTTTGATTATACAATTACCAATAAGAGACAATAAAAAGCCTTGCATGTAGATATTAATTGTTAAAAAATCTAATATGTCCCTTGAGCCCTTAAGATAAGCCCATAGTTAGTTGGGTTAAAGCCCATTAGGAGTTTTAATATAAAATTTGTGGGCTTTATAAACTAGCCTAGTCCTTCCTAGACCCATAATTATATTAAAGGAGCGTGAATCAAAGGGATATAAATTTGGGTGATGAAATTTAATTTTAATCTAAAAAATTAAATTTATTTTTTATTTATATGTTATATTGTTTATATTTTAATATGAAAAAATATGACTGATATATTAAAAATATGTTATTTTTTTATTGAATATCGAATAAATTAATTTACGTAGTGATGATGGTGGTCATCTATAGAGCAGTGACTCCAACCAAATAATAATGAATTTGATCTTATTTTTAGTTAAGTTATAGCCTAAAAATAAATTATATCAGATGTTCTGATTCAAAGTAGATAGAGTGAATTTTTAATCATTGAAAATGCTTTAAGATTAGTGTCACATATTAAAAATTTATATTATGCTAATTTCAAAGTATGTAAAATAATACTCAAACATAATTTTTTTTCATTATTCAAACATAATTTTTTTTTCATTATTATTTGTCATTTCATTATTTGCATAATATTGTGCTCAAGATGAACACTTGGTATAGTCACTCGCTAAGAAATGATTTCATGAGGCATAATTAGAATTTTGCATAATATTGTTCTTTTTACATATGAGTTTCAATTCATTATTAAAAAAGAAAAAATATATATATTTTGACTCAATTTTGATTATAGTTATCTTAAAAAAATTGACACATATTAATTTTATTTATAATATTTATTTTGTTGATTATATAATAATATTTTATAATTTTTAATTTTGAATATTTCCTATGGATTTTTATCTGTCCACATTAATTATTATTAATTATAAATTATTATACTATTTATTATTCTGTTTCATGCCTTAAACAATATTAATTTGTTGTATTAATCCTAATTGTATTTTTAAATTCATGATTAATGTTAAATACTTATGTTTAAAAAATCTTTTAATTAACTATTTATGATGAATGGTAGAGTTTTCTCATCATTAGCGTTTTGAATATTTGGATATAATTAAAAATAATAATCAATTATTTAATCATTCTGATTAGTTGTATGCTATGATGGGATCTCTACACTTTTTTGAATATTTTTGCCTCTCTAATTGTCTTTTTAATAAACTTGAGCAACAAATATATTTTTAAGAATTATCTCCAAATTTGCTAATAAGAATTTTTTTAATTCTTTTTTTCTTTCATTATACTATTTTTTAAATTAAAATGAATATTTATATTTATCTAAGAAGCTGGAAATGTTAATTTTAATTTGCTTCAATAATAAGTAGCCATTGGTAGGGGTGTAAACAAGTCGAGTCGAGCCGAGCATTGGCCTTATCGAGTTTGGCTAGTAAGGTAAATGTAAAGCCCAAATGCCAAACACGCTCCGACCACCCTTCTACACGTGCCGGCCTCTAATTATCACGTGCATAGAGCAGCTTGCTGATGTGTCTTCATCTGTGCCCAAGCTGAGAATGGGCAAAATTGTTAAGAGATATATTAAAATTAAAAAGTACATAAAAATAAAATAAGCACATTTATGCCACATTAGTAATCATGTCATCCTATTGAGAAATCAGAAGCACCCATGTTACGAAAAATAGATTTTTAGTATAAAAATTTTATTTTTATTAGAAATATGCTTTAAGAAACATTTAGAAAGCCGTCTCAAATGGAGTCTAAGGCTGTGCTTAGGATAGCTTTCTTACTTCTTCTTAAAGCAGTTTTTTAGTACAAAATTTTTAATTTTGGTACATAAAAGCTATTTTAAGAAGCAGTAACAAAGCCGTCTCAAATGAACCTACATCATAAAGCAGCTTTTTTGTACAAAATTTTTAAATTTTGTATGAGAAAGCTACTTTGAGAAGAAGTAAGAAAGCTGTCCCAAACGAAGCCTTAGGTTTCATTTGTGACGTCTTTTTTATTGTTTTTTAAAATAAATTTTTAGTACCAAAATTTTAATTTTGATATTTTGATATTAAAAAATTACTTTAAGAATCAATAAAAAAGCTATTCCAAAATTTGGAACATCTTCTTTTAAAACTTTCTAAATCAAATTTTTGGTAAAAAATTTTTGTAACTCAAAATATTTATACTAAAAAAATATTTTAGAAAACAGTAAGGAATTTGTTCCAAATAAAATCTTAATTGAATGTCATAACATGACCAGTGATTTATAAGTCATAAGTTAGAACTCATAAAAAAAATTATGTCTTCTAATTACATATATGCCTCAAATGTACTATCTTCATTTTAATATTCAATTTTATTATGATTGTCTAAATTCATTTACATTATAATATAAATATAGGATTATCTTTTCAAAAAAAGAAAAGAAAAAAAAAAAAAACAATCAACTTAAGGATCTCTTCCCCCTTCAAAGGGAAAATAGCGAAGAACGGATATATACTTAGTTAGCTTCATTCATAATAATACGAAAGAACTACTCCAATACAAGCTAGTGTTGCTAAATAGGGTTGTAGAAGGGTCTAAATGTAAAGTAGCTTAATACGGTTACGAAATAAAGAGAAGCTGGTTGTTGCATGAGAGATTATTCTGTGCGGACACTGGACGGGAAAACCATCCAGTATTGCTTGGTACCGAGAGGTACTGATGCACAGCTCGGTACACTTTAGTGATGACGTGACACATTTTTATTGGCCTTTTGGACGAGCTTCGGATTCCGCGCCTAATAATTTACCAGATGAGGTGGCACGCAGTGATTATAATGATAGAAAGATTACAATATATTTAAAAATTAGTTAAATCTAATAATTTTTAAATACAATAATATTACGTTAAAAATATTTCGTCAGAAATTAATATTTTTTATGTAGTACTTTATAAATTAAACAGTGAAAAAAATAATCTTAAAATGAGTCTTGATTTTTTATTTGTTGTTGTACACTTAAAAATTTACAGCATTAGAGTGAATATTTTTTATTTTAATTTCACAAAAATTTACTAACACGTAAATAAATAAAAAAATCACTTAAGATCCATTCCATAATTACCAAATATTTATCTTAATGAAAATCTTTTTGGTTTAATATAGTGATCTAATTGTTCTTAGCCATACTATTTAAAAAATATTATTAAATTTCAAAAAATTTCAATTAGTTTATTTTGCTCTGAAGAGGATAAATTTAACAAAATTTAATTTAATTTGTTTAATTAATTAGTAACTAATAAATGTATTTATTTCCACGTGGTATCTGATAGTGCTTCTTGATCTAACAGTCCAAAGCAAGGACACGTTCCTACCACCCTTATACACGTGTTGGCCTCTAATTCTCACGTGCAAAGATTGCTCCCTGATGTGGCCACTACCAATAACATTCCCCATTGGTGCATAGGCTGAGATTAGGCAAAATTTTGAGAAAGATGCATTTAAAATTTTAAAAAATATATTTCCAAGAAAATAAATAATGTATAAAATTGAGCGTCATTATATTATGTTCGCAGTCAAGTCGTCAAGTCTGACAAGTTCTTATGATTAAGAGAAAGTATTGTCTCCTCATGATGACAATAATCGATATCATACACAGGACGAAGAATAAATATGGTTAAAAAATAAAATGATAGTAATTATATTATTTCATATTGATGATATTTTTTTTTTAAAATATGAATTATATAAAGACTCAAATAATCATAAAGATGTACTTGCCTTTCTCCTAAATATTTAATACTTTTGGACATATTTGCCAATATGACATATGATATTAGACATGTAATAAGAAATGAAAAAATAATTAGCTATTGATTATTCTTCCAAATATATTGGCCTGCTCTTTACAATTCCCCTGAAGAGCACGACAATACGTTCAAAAGTATAGTCAAGTCTTACCAATTGTTAAGATTGGCTTGTGTGGAAAGCACTACTCCCAACTCAACTCATTCTTTATCAGCTCTACTCTATTTTGCTAGCCTCTAATAATCACCTAATTTTTTGCATCTCATTAGGAGCATACAAGTGACAAACAATTGTTAAAATTGAAGCCTCTAAAAGGGTGCCCCACAATAAGCTCTATTTACTCAACCAAGATTATTTCCTAGAAAACAATCAAGATTTAAAAAAACATTACTTAACTGTATTTAACTGATACTCGTAAGTTGATCAAAGTCAATACACACTTTTTAGTTAGCAATAAGTCTAAAATTAGAACATGAGAATTTGTTTATCCTAAGAATTGGTCCTCTCCTTAATTGCCTTGTCAACATTTTAAAGTCACCCTTCCTGACTGCTCGGTCTCCATTCCTACTTCGCCAAGTTAGTCTCTTTAATTTACTTAAACTCCTTAGCAAGTCAACATGTCATTAATTCGATGTCCTTCGCTTGTGAGTTGGACCTCTCACAAAGAACTTAGGCTCTACAGGGACTTACCTAACTTGGAATATGTTCTCAATTATAAAGACTTTACTTTGCTTGACCTACTTAGTGGCTTCTCCAAGCCATCCTCCTTAATCTACTTGACATCCTCAATGTCATCTCCTACATAGTTTAGCTTCTATAGAGAACTTCGTATACTCAACATGCCAGCCTACTCAACTACTTTATTATGGAAGTCGAACATCCCTAGTCTAGAAGGCCTAGGACATTCCATCAAAGCTTTGACACTGCTTCACATTAATAATGCATATTTTTCATGTTTTCATCTAGAGTTGATGCATATCCATTGCACATAATGGCTCATCATGCATATATAAGTACTACATACCATGGCACATCACCCATTTCCTAAAAACTAGTCAATCATTTGATTGTTCAATACCTAATAATTGACACAATAGTTATTCCATAAAAGAAATGTGAATCATAATCTCTATATTGTCAATATTGCTTCTAGCGAAGAGATGCCTCCTATGAAGGCTCGCATCTTCTCCTTAAATAGAATATTTTAATTTGCTGAAAAATGCATTCTTAAATTAAAAGGAACCATCCTTTCATTATCCTTATGTCTTTATATGTCCATTCTCTATTAGTATTACCTAAATCCTGGACTTGCCAATTATACAACATATGTACCTTTTATATTGGATTTCTCACCTTCATTATCATATAGGCATAAGCTATTAAGTCAAATCATGTATATCATTTTCTTCAAATGTCTTCCTCTCCTTCCTCGGTCATTTCTCTCTTTCTTTCTATTCAAAATGATATATTCAAATTACTATAAGGTCTATCAATGTCATCTATAAAGCCACCCATAATCCCCAACTCATTTAGCCTATGCTTCTTCCCTCAAATCAAGACATATATTTGGCTCAAGCTATCATTCATCCTTTCCCTCTCATGGAAGTTATATCTCTCTCCCTTGAAAGTCACATGGCATCATCTTAACATTACGGTAGTTTTATCATTCGCATTTTAGTGCTCTCATTGAGACATATTCAACAATATTGGAAAATTAACTTAAGGGAAACATATTCAACATCCCTACTTTCCACCGCACCATAAAAAGCATCAGACACTAATTAAATATAATTTCATTTCACCTAGTGCAACGCTTTACTTGTTACTTTATTTATCACTAACAAAGGAAATGATAATAATGGATCCTTATTGCCTCCATCAAAGAAAACTTTGCAAAAGAACAAGGGTGTGAGATTGATCAGGATCCTTCAAGTCCATGTTCTTTTATTTTAACTTTTCTTTTGTATTGATGACAGAGTATTTGTAATATGATTGTATAAATTCTAAGTAGTGTATATGATTTTGATGAAATAAATACATATGTATATATTGATATTTTGATTGATAGTTTTATTTTTATTGGTATTTCTATTGATAAAAAAATTTGGGTAAATCTAGTTGATGTACATTAGAAGATAAAAAAAATCTTCCAAATTAGATTCTAGGACATCAAACATCATACTAAGGCCTAATTAGTTTTACGTTACCTAGAATTATATTAAGATAGATAACAAAAATAAAATCAGTGCGCACATGTCATTCATACACTTATTAGCTTTAGCATACACGTCTCCTTTGCATCATTAACTTCATGACCTCACTTTTACAAATTAAGGTGCTTAGGTGGTTAGCGACATTTCAGACCCATCGAACAAATTAAATCCAATCTTTAAGCTTCTTAGTTGGACATGATTAAGTCAAATCTCATCATGGATATTTTCTCCTTTAAATAGAAGAGTTACCTTACATTTCTCTAACTCAATCATAATCCTTAAGTATTTTTTTTCTAAGCCTTCACATATTTATTTTAATTTTAATTTTTTATTAGCAATAACATTTCTTCCTAAATTAATGTACCTTTTTTTTTTGAATTTTTAAGTAAATTTAATTACAAATTTACCTGCATATTAATTCTTGAATTTATTTAAAAAAACTCCCCATCACTGTGACCAACCTCATAATCAATATTCAATAGGCCAAAATGACTTTGGTAAAATAATTTAAAAAATACCTGAAATTTTGTGCCATCGCATATGCGGCGACCGGAGAAGAGTATCCACTTCGAACAAAGGCATATCCGCTTGCTCTGAGTAAACTACTCGCTGGACGCAACCAAGAATATTCTAGAATTCCCTCTAAAATCCTTTTTTCATTTTTAGACCTCTAAATCCCTTTTTTACAAAACTAGGCTCCACAATTTTATAATGCCATAATTATCCTTCTGGCCCTGTCGTCTTCCTCACTCCCACGCCGACATCACTTCTCTTCCTTTATAACACCCCTCAAGCTCCCTCTTCTCCTCCTCAACTGACCGGAAAATGGCTATTTTCGTACGGGCAAAGCACGTCACAGCTCCCCTTGACGAGCGCGTTCGCGCTCGCCTCCGCGGCGAGTTCCCCAACTACGCCAGCAGCGGCAGCGACCACGACGGCACCGCCTCCATTTCCGATGATCCCTCCTGCTTCTCAGCCCTTCTAAACGGCTTTATCGACTCCTCCGCTGACGAAGGCGATGATCCCGATCGCAACAAAGACTCCGATTCAGAGGTCGACTACTCTTCCACTCCGATGCCGATAAACTCCACCCTCGCCCTCGCAGGCAAGCTACGCGACCTCCTTTCTCCGCCGCCATCCGACGATCCGATGCGGTCGAGGATCATTTCCGACGTTGAATCTGCGGCGGCGGAGGTTGCGACGCTGCGGCTGACTGGATCGGCGTTCCGGCGAGCGCTGATGGGGCGGTTGAGAGAAAGAGGGTATAATGCGGGGATATGCAAGGCGAGATGGGATGTCGGCAGTGGATTGACGTCAGGGAGCTACGAGTACATCGACGTGGTGTTTTTACCGGCGGGTGAAGCGGACAGAAGGTATATTGTGGATTTGGGATTTGCGGCGGAGTTCGAGGTGGCGAGGCCGACGGAAGAGTACGTAATAGTAGCTACGGCGTTGCCATCCGTGGTGGTGGCTCGGCCGGAGGAGATAAGGTCTGCGGTCAGGATAATGGCGGAGGCGGCGACGAGATCGTTGAAAAGCAGGGGGATGAGCGTGCCGCCGTGGAGGAAGAAGCGGTACATGATGGCTAAATGGTTGGGGTTTTATCGCCGGACTGTGAATAGTTTTGGGGTGGTGGTGGAGGCAGGAGGGGAGGGGGAGGTGAGGTGGAGGGCGGTGGGGTTTGGGTGCGGTGGAGAGAATTAGAGGTGAATTTGAGAAATTATTAGGTGTGGATTAGCAAAATTAAAGTCTACTTGTGAAAGATGAAATTATATAATTATGTACTCATTTTTTTCATTAATTTTAAGCTCTAAATTACAAAATATATGATTTGAACTAATACTATGAGTTCTTTCATAATTCTTTACTTACGGCATAATCCAAAAAATATAGTATCAAACTATATATCATACATATAGCCTTTGGCCTTGTTTGAGACAGCTTAATTTCGCCTTTTCAGTTCTGAAACAGTAATTTTTTTGTTGTTCTTTGTATTTGCCACTTTTGCAGAGCTGTTTTTTAGAGAATTGAATTTTGTACTGTTTTCAAAATCTTTATGATATTAACTGTTATGTTAGAAAACTCTGTTCTGTCAAACAACAGTTTTAAAACTATCTTGTAAGAAAGGTACATAATAACCAATCGAAGTATTTATCCCACGATATTGGATAGTTTTCGTATGCTATAGATTCTTTCACAATTATATACTCAATGTATGCTCCAAGAAAATACGATATCAAATAGGGTTGAACTAGGAAGAGCCCACGGTGCCCGCCTGAAACTTTTTTTTCCGTAGAAAATAAACATTTTTGCTATTCTATAAAAAAATAAAAATTAGACATTTCACAATCCTATTTTACCCTATCTAAAAAAAGAGACTAGTTCCATCCCTGATATCAAGCTATGTATTACTGCTATTCAGCCTTTTTTAAATACAAGCCGTCTGTTCAATACATTAGTTATACACTAGTATTTTGCAACTAAAGTTACTCATATTTAGGCATAGTTTGGGAAAACTTTCTAATTACTGCTTTCAAAAGCTACAAAAATATTTACTGCAAGAAAATTTTAACAAAAAAAAATTATTTTAGAAAGCTTTAAGAAAGTTGAGCTTAATAATTTCTTGATGCTTTCTAAATTGAATTATAAAGGCTTCTCAATGAACCAAAAAATTGTTTTAGAAAGCATTAAGAAATAATAAAATTTTAACAAACAAAACCTTAATAATTGAATAAAAAATTATGTAAAAATATTCCAACATATTTTGCATCAGATTGAGCTTCAAAAACTTAAATTTATGCAGAGATATTATACAGTATATATAAATTTTACATATATATTTGATTTGCTATCTTATCTAAGAATTTGAAGCTCATCATAATAAAATATAGATTAAGATATCTTCACCCACATTTTTTTTATCAATAATTTCTCAATTGAGGGTATGTTTGTCTTTTTGGTGAAATTGGATAAGACGCGGCGATGGGTGGCCGTGTGGATTAGCCGCGTAGCTGACGTGGCGAGCTGCCGTCCATTGGCGTACCCGTAACGTTACAAATTTTAAATTTGTGATTTCTTAATTTCTAATTAGTGGTGAGAGTTTTGTGCTTTGTATAATTAATTTTGTGAAGCTTCGGCTATTTTTTTAATGGTTTTCTGTTTGTATTTTTCAAATATATTAATTGAGATGTTTTGATTATACGTTGAAAGTGTTGAGGAGTTCTAATTTGGAAAGAAATTAGTGTTAATGATAGGGATTTCATGTTAAGAAATTTTATTTAAATGTTAATCACATATTTAATGAAATTAACATTAAAGATATGGTTTCAATTATATTTTTAAAATGTGATTATGACTAATATTTTATAATTATTTATTTTTTTCAAAGAAGTGAGATTATTGATTTATAAAAAATTAATAATTATTATTGTAATATAAATTTGACTAAATGAGCTTTTTTAATTACAAATCTTATTAAGTAGACTTTTAAGAGGCACAATTATTAAAATTAAAAATTTAAAAATTTTATGTAAAATATAGATTTACTCACAAAAGAATGATTAGAGCTGCAAATGAGTTGGGTTAAGCTCTAATTTATTTATTTATTTTATTCTAAAGTTCTAAGTAAATTTGAATATGGTGGAGATTTAAGAGTTTGATCAATAATTGAAAATTAATAGAGCTTATCTAATTATATATGGCTTATTAATTATTTTTTAAAAAATATATTATTAATAAAAAGTATAACCATATTTTTAAAAAAATTGAGAATAATTCGCTTAGAATTATTTTAATATTTTTCAATGATAAATTAGCTTTTTAATTTATCAATCTAGGCATCTAGCACATTGCTCAATAATTTATAAGTAGTATTAATTTAAAAGAGATTTTTTTAATATCATTCATTTAGTATTTGTTTACTTTAGTCATGATAAAATATTAATAAAATATTAAATTATATAAATTTCCTTTTTTTCATTATACTTATAGTTTAATCATATAAATTATTTTCTAAGGGCGTGTGATAGAAGAAAAATTTACATAGTAATATAAACTAAATGATCATATATAAGCTATTTAATTGTAATTTTTTTATTTTTTTAAGCTATTTAATTGTTATTAAATGAGAATATTATTGAGCTCTTATAATAAAAATAAGTATGTATTTTGAGTTATTAAAAAAATCATATTTTTATTATTATACGCATTATTTTTTTTTTAAATAATATAACTTTGCTCACATGTTGGTTTTATAAGATTTTTAAGCTTGATTTGGTCATAAAAGACATTAAAAAATAATTAAATGGTAAAATGAAAAAAGAGAAGATGTCACTGTGATATACTTTATTTCAAATATTAATTTTAATAATATCATTTATGTGCTTCGATCTCAGGTTTGAATATCTCATTGGAATTTTTTATATTAGAATTTTAGTGAATTTTGAAATTAAGTTTTTAATGAAAAGTGAATAAAATAATCAATTAAATAGTTTGGCACACTATGTGGATTCAATTTCTATTTTATAAAATTTAGACTTAAGGTTAAGCAAATTGTCCATTTTTTATGAAATGGAGTAGTTTAATTTTGATCTCACCTAATTTTGTTTATCTCCATGTTACATTATTAAGGTTTCATTTAGAACAGCTTTTCTACTACTTTTTAAAGCAATTTAATATAAAAATTAAAATTTTTGTATTAAAAACTGCTTTAAGCAGTAAGAAAGCCGTCTCAACCGAATCCTAAGTTTATAGCGAGATTATTGAAATTGAGGAGTAAAGTTTTCGTACTATAAAATAGATATATCATGATATGATTGAATCTCATCTTTATGAACAGGCCTTCGTTAAAAATGAAAGGTTTTCAATAGAATGAAAGAGTTGACTTCACTGAAATGGTCTCGTATGATTAAACTTTCTATTATATGATTAGTATTGTAGTTGTTGAAGACTTACACTTAAAACATATAAATTTTAATATTATTTTCCTTGATGATGACCTTAAAAAAAAGATATTATTTAACCCAAAGATTTCATTCTAAAAGGAAACTTTAGCTCACAAACTTAACACAGACATGCATTGATCAGAGCTATCAAGTAGTATACATTAAACCCTGAAAAATGTGTATTAGAAGATTATAAAGTGAATCTTGTGCTACATTAAGGATATAATTAATCATTCATTAAAGTTTAAATAAGCTAACTCGGAAATCTAAAGATATGTTTAACTATTGCATCTATGTATTATAGCTCATTTAAACCACATATAACTCAAATACTACTATATACACAATTTGATTAAAGTTGATCTACTATAGCTCAATTAAATAAAAGGAGCGAAAAAGTTAATTGATATGCTTAAAAAAGTGATACGAATGTGTCGCACAAAAAAAAAATTCCAAATAAAAATCTTAAATAAGGACATTGAAATCGTTTCTCCAAGTAAGATATTGTTGGAATTGTGGTTATTGGAGCTAATTTTTCATATAGTAAAATCCTTACAAAATATAATTGAATATCCTCTTTAAATGCAAATCTTATAGATATCTTATGAGATCTTTAATTAACTTTAAAAGAACTTGTAATATCTTATAGAAATTAGTAAAAAATCATAATTATGAAACTCATTCATTGTTATCACCATAATTAGAGTTTTAAAACAAGTTGTTTGAGGTATCCATAATCATTAGCAAATAGAGCATATTATTCATTCTTTTTTGGAGACATCTCAAGGATTTAGTTCAAACAAAGTTGTACTGGCTCAAGGCAAATCAATCAAATCAAAACAATAGAAATGGTGAACTCGTTAAGATAGTCCTATACTCGTCATGATCGTCATAAACTCATCAAAATCATGAAAAACTCATCAGAGTATAATAATTCTAAGACTTGGCCAAGCATATTCGTCTTAGGCTTTGTTTGGGACAACTTTCTTACTGTTTTTTACAGCAGCTTTTTAGTACAAAAACTTTTTGAGCTGAAAACTTTTGTACTAGATAGCGATAAAAAAACTGCCTCAAACGAAACCTTAGTCTAATAAGTGATATCCTCTAATTAAGGCATTAACTCCATCCTATAAGTTGGAGACTTAAATCAATAAGTCGGGGATCTCATTCATTGAGATATTCAATTAAACTACTTAATATGAACTATATACAATCAGGCTACAAGTCTCGCATATTTTACAACAAACAATTATTACGCCTTATCATATATTTTTCTTATTTATGTGACTCAACATGTAGCCTTTCCTATAGCTCGAAACTATATTAACACTTTCTAATGGTAAATGTAAGAGACTTAATACTAAAATCACAAAATATAATATTATAATTAATAAGCTCCCCATAAAGTTGTTCATAAAAAAATACTCATTCATCCTTTTTCATTCGATCCTCCGCCACCTTATTTTTAGCTATTTTCATGCTCTAAATTAATTTTGTTTAATTATATTATTTAACATTATTAATACTATATTAATCCCAATATTTAATAATATAAACAAAATACTAATTAAAAACATGAGAAATTTGGTAAATCTAAGCCCATCTAGAACCTATATCTCAAACTTTATACAAATTATAATATCTTTATATATAGCTATTTTATAGTTTCACATTTTATTCATTCTTTGTGAAAATGCTAACCTAATGAAAATTAAAAAAAAAAAAATCCAATTATACTTGTCTTTAAAATTAATAGTAAGTCTTAATTATATTTGTCTTTCAAATTAATTCTAGATTATATTTTTGGCCTTTTAAGCATGCTTTTGGGGTGAGTGTTACTATTATTTGTGTAACTAAATATTTTAGTAAGTTTTTTAAGAACAATGTGGACAAATGGATATCTTTGCTTAGCTTGTTTACAATATTTTTAGAGACATCTCAAGGATTTAGTTCAAACAAAGTTGTTCTGGCTCAAGGAAAATCAATCAAATCAAAACAGAAATAGTGAGCTCGGTAAGATAGTCCTGAACTCGCCAGGATCGTCACGAATTCATTAGAATCAGGAAAAACTCATCAGAGTAAAATCATTCCAAGACTTGTCCAAGCATATTCGTCCAAACTCAAAGGCTAGTCGTCATCATTTCACTCAATCAAAACGATGGCTTCTCTTAGGCTTTGTTTGGGACGATTTTCTTACTGCTTTTTACAGCAGCTTTTTTATACAAAATTTTTTTTAACTGGAAATTTTTGAAAGCTGATTTAGAAAGCGATAAAAAAACTACCCCAAATGAAGCCTTAGTCTAATAGTTGGAGACTTAAATCAATAAGTCCGGGATCTCATTCATTGAGATATTCAACTAAACTACTTAATATGAACTATATACAATCAGGCTATAAGTCTCGCATATTTTACAACAAACAATTATCACGCCTTATCATATATTTTTCTTATTTATGTGACTCAACATGTAGCCTTTCCTATAGCACGAAACTATATTAACACTTTTTCTAATGGTAAATATAAGAGAATTAATACTAAAATCACAAAATATAATATTATAATTAATAAGCTCCCCATAAAGTTGTTCATAAAAAAATACTCATTCATCCTTTTTCATTCGATCCTCCGCCCCTTTATTTTTAGCTATTTTCATGCTCTAAATTAATTTTGTTTAATTATATTATTTAACATTATTAATACTATATTAATCCCAATATTTAATAATATAAACAAAATACTAATTAAAAACATGAGAAATTTGGTAAATCTAAGCCCATCTAGAACTAGAAGTCTCTTCTTTTAAGAAACCTCATTAGTTTATTCAATAATAAATTTCACTAATTATTATATAGACAACCATTCTTAATATTCTCGAAGAATTAAAACCCCATTAATAATAATAATAATAAAATATAAGATAAAGCAGACCCTAATCCTTATCTATTGCCACCTTACAATCAAACTTAGCTCACATTTCAAAGCTATGATAACATCACACGTGTGTAGCTCGTTGAAAATTTCATATAAAGAATGATTTATGCGAAGAAAATGACAGACATCACACGTGTCAACTTGTATAACACCCATAGCTAATTAATATTTGTCCTCCACGTAGAGAAATTTATTTATTTTTTCTATTAATAATGGAAAATAAAAGGCAGCTATGGCTGTTCTTCGCTGTCGCCAACTCAGGTGTGATTTAAGAGAAATGGATAACGTTATCCATTTGTCTTATTTCTATCAGTCATAATCAGTTGATTTCTGATTGTTTGGTATGTGTTTTTTAGTGATCAAATATGATTTTGGAATGGAATTTAAGCAAATGAAAGATTTTTACTTCCTTTTGAATTGTGCTCTATTTTATATGAAGAGCTAAGAATGATAGATTATTTGAGAATTTTTATGAATGCTCTACCACGATTGATGCAAAAATTAAGAGAGTTGTTCTATATAAAACTATAAAATAGAAGAGTTTTTATTTATTTAAGCATTTGCTTCTCTGAATTATTGTGTTCCTTTTCTGATATTATGATTGATGCTTCGTGATTTAACTCGAGAAGTCTGAAGTTTGATTTTCTCCGCCAAGGTATCTTATCTGCTCTTTTGTGCCATGTCGGAAATGTTTTGGATGGACGATGATGAATTCTAGTGCTAGCCGACTTCTCCTTTGATGGCTTTTCTCGACAACCAGGAGTTTTTTATGCTCTTTTTGCTTGCTAGAGATTCAAGTTTTGTTGAGCATTCTGAGTCATCTTCGTTCCTTTTATTTCGTAGTTTTTAATTTATGTAGCAATTTTGGTTTTCTTGCCCACGACTAGCAGTTTTGTTTTTTGGTAGTTTGTTGGGTTTTCTTTTTTACACGATTTACTTGTAACTTTTCTTTTACTAAATAGAATGGGCTAACGCCCCAAAATTTCTCCAAAAAAGAATGGAATTTAAGCAAAGAATACAAATACAAAAATGCTAAATTACATATAGAACCCCTTAAAATTTTTCTTTTTTTTTTAGCAATTTGTATATGTATGATAAAGGATTTGTTTGAGACAGGTGGAGCTTTTATAAAATTATCTGTCAAAGTTGTTACGCGAAAAAAAAATACTTTTTTTAGAAGTTGATGTGCGTATTACATACATATTTTTTGTGATGTTGAAACTCTTTATAGGTTGATGAGCTAATGTTGAGCATACTATGGAGGAAAAATGTGAAGATTATTAAGAAGACTAAATGAATTGTACTGAATGAAGAATTAGCTTAAATTCAATCATCAATAATTGGATAATGTGACAGTTCTTACATGTGTATTGTGTATATACATACAAATTACATATTTATTGAAGAACTTCAAAGAATTGGCGTGTATTAGAGTTTTTTTCTATTTCAAAATCACATTTTGGGGATTTTTATCCTTACAACATAGTGCATGAAATTTACTAAATATTTGAGAAATTTGGAGTGATCTCATTCCTTTGGATGAGTTCTAGAATTTTTTTGTGAATTTTAAAATTTTAAGATATCAAATTATTTTCAATGATGATTTTTCAAAGTTATAGGACCATTACTAAGAAGTAAATGTTTGTTTGAAGTCTTAATAGCTTTAAGGAGATTTGATATCGACAGAAAATATTTTATCTTATAGCAACTAAGGAACATTGACCCTTATTATATGACTATTAGTACCAATAAAAAAAATCCTACTCAAAATAGATATAGAGATTATTTTCTCATCAATCACAATCCATAAATCTTCATGGAATTCACCTCCCAAATCACTTTGGATAATTTTTCGCTCTCAAGCACCGACTCACCAAGGAGCAAAACTTCACTTCGCCATAGGTGGACATTTTTTTAATCCACCTACATGAAGGAACCTATGCTTACGACACTCCAAAACTCCGCCTTATGAAACATTCATCATCAACAACAAGGACGTCAACATGCGATTGTCACAATCCCCATCATTTTAGCTCAAGTTAGGGATAAATTATTATGTGCATAGACCGGATGTAGAACATCGTCCAGAGACTAACCAGAATATGACATGTCAGCAGTACAGAGCACATGGGTGACATGGAACATTTTGGTTGATCTCCAAACGACGTTCGGCGTCCGCACAGAAATAAAACACCAAGTTAGGGCTGACAAATCCTAATCTAATATACATTGTAAAAACTGACAAGTCCCATATAAAGGACTTTGACCCAATATCTGTCCATCTGGTTCTAATATACCTAGCAAGCTAAAATTTGTTTCTAATCTATTTAAATATGAAGATTTGATTCTAATAGATGATTTGTATCTAATTTATATGCATATTAACTTTATATATGTTCACTATATGTTACTCCCTTTTATTGTTCCATTTGTGACATACTCTTAACATAAGAAGAAATGAAGTAAACAAGCTTTCTATTCCATCTGCTGAACCTTATGTTCCTGGCTCGCTATTAGCTATTTGTAACATCATTATATGCATGTAAACACTTGTGGTTTCTTTATAAATATGAACATGCATAATTCTCCTATGAGATTTCTTGATTTGAATTCTACACAGCAACTTCTTTTCTTATCTGTTGAATCATTAAGTTGTAATTTGAAACTATTGAAAATAATATTTCTCTCCACATGATATTAAGAGAACCCCAAAACAATCTATGCATAAAGGAAACACTGGATCAGCATTCTTGCCAGACTTTCCTGAATAGTTGCACAAAAAGAATTAGCTTACAATGCAATTCACCGCAGTTCATTTTGATATGTTGGCTAAAGGTTTTGGATTCGAAGTTTAAGTATGTGATATGTGTGTGTGAGTTTGACTTAATGACTCAAATGACCTAAAAAAAATGCAATTGAAAAATCAAAACACGGTGCGTAAAAATGTTAATAATCTATAAACTATAATGGTATATGTCTGTTATAATTCAAGGACTTACCAAGGATAGCTTTCCATGCTGATCAATACAGAAGTTGAATCATCTTAAAATTATCATAATGTTTCCTTTCAGTTGCTACTCTATTAGACGAACACATCAGCAAACGAAATGAAGGGATACTAATAAAAACAGAAAAACAGTAAAACAAAATACATCAGAGAAATTAGTGAGAACCTTCTTCATTCCGCCAGAGTGACTTTCTCAGCCTCTCTCCAGAACAAAATGGTATTACATTGAAGAAATTGATGAAGCCTTAAACATGTTATACCTACCATGACGATAGAAAATCGATGTATTATTAAAAAATTCGATAAAGCATCTACAGGATGAAAGAAGAAGCATTTTTCAAGTAAATTATGATATCAGCTTCAAAATTATCAGTTGGTTTAACATGAAAGGAACAGATAATACCTGTACGGATTAGAAAATGTAGAGCCTGGCTCCAAGTAGATGGAATAAAGGACAATTGCTCAAACTTATCAATGAATATGAATATAGCAACAGCTTAAGCATGAAAAGATTATCATAATAAAAGGCCAATAGATTACAGCATAAGTGTTGCAACGAAGTTAGCAGTATAAATGGTTAACTAAGCATTTTGATATGGTGAGAAGCACTCGCCATTCTCATAATCAGCATTGCCTTATCCCAAATATTTTAAATTACAATTCCTCTTCCTCCATTCTTGTCCTCTGCCTCCTTCATTCCTGATGCTATATTAGATGCAAACATGCGAGCTTTATTCTACACTTTTTCACACAACTTATAGCTTATGTTTACTTTGGTTTACCCATTTTCTATTGGAACTCTTTCATAAAGATTCTGGTTTCGTTTGGGACAACTTTTTTTTGTTGCTTCTTAAAACAACTTTTTTAGTACAAAAATTAAAATTTTTATAGTAAAAATCTGCTTTAAGAAACAACAAGAAAGTCGTCCCAAACGAAGCCTATATCTACTAGCATAACCTGCCTTACTAGTGCAGTAACTTTGGCCCCCATTGCATGTGACGAGAAAAAAAAGATCTATTTTTCATTATCTTATATTCAATTGATGTTACTCTCTCCATCCTTTAAATATAATCCTTTGCACTATCATTTCCTAATTTAACATCTTCATATTGATATCCTCATTTCCAACATTTAATTGATCGTCCCTATTTCAAACAACTCTTAATTACCCCTCCCTTATTTCTAAACCAAACTGGCGGCCTTCCCATTGTCTCCAGCTCCACTAATATTCCCAACAAGAGACCCTAGAGCATAAATGGACCAGGCAAGGGGAGAAAGAGAGCAGAAAGCATGCTGCGAGTAGGGAGGAGAATTATGCGAACATGAACAAACATGAGGAATGCTCATGTGAACGTTATAAGAACATGTCAGAAACCAGTGGTTTGCAATATGAGCAATGCCAAAGAATTCAATCTGAGGACTTGATGCCAAGAAGTGATGGCTCGATAGCTCACATAAGAGGATGAAGATATGCAAGCCTTCCATCATTACCATCTTCTTGGATTGCTTTTCTACTACTTCATTTGTATAAGATAAAATATAATATTTTCTTTTTTTTTCTTTTCTTCCTTTGATCATTGAAACTCCGGAGTTGTCTTTATGGTGAAGATTTGTTACATATACGAGAAACTTTTTAATCCCAAAGTTTCTAAAAGACATTTTTGAATGATTGGCATACATGAATATAGGATGTGAATTCTTCTCACTTAGAACAAGATAAATCTAGCATAATCCGTTCTTAATTTATATTTGATGGTTAACTCTTTATTTTTCTAACAAGGTTTCATTAACAATAATCTCCTAGAATTATTTAGGAATTTTGGGGCATGTAAGTTGACATTTAATTAGCTTAAAATGTATGTGGAACATACTTTCTTATTTATAATAATCTTTGATAAGAATTTCTAAGAATCAAATCATGCAAAAATGTTAGCTAATAATCTAACGAAACAACGCAAATCACTATTTTAATCAAAAGTTTTTCTAAAAGACACATACTTATGATGTAATTAACCATAATGACTTACTCCTATGAAGAATATGTATCTCGGAATAAAATAAACCTTGCTCAATCAAGCATATCAAGTAGAGAAAATCTTTGATAAAATAAAAAATAAAAATAAAAATATGATTTTTTTTTTGTTATCAAGTCTATCGTGAAATAACTTTTTTTCTTTAGGATAATATATTATTTTTATATCGTACTTGATCATAAAATATTTCAATCCCTTGGATGATAAAATTCAACCAACACATAAACACACACAAGAAAGAAAAAAAGAAAGAAAACAACACTGCATCCTTGAGCTCCAAACACAAAAGGATTGTCAGGCAAAAAGAAATCAAATATTGATCAAGTTCCACAAACAGAAGGAAGAGAAACTAGAGAAGGCATCAAACCCAAAATTGTTGTCCATAAGCAAGATCAACAAAACAGTGACCTTAGAAAAAAGAAACAAGAAATAAAGAAGCCAGTTAGGCCCCATGATGAGGACATCAGAGCATGGAAGGTTTATCAGAGGTGTGGCCGCCGATCTACGGCCACGGTCGAGTCATTATATGTTTTATTTATTTATGTTGTCATGGTATTTTCTTATTTATGTAATTTCCTATTTTTAGTTGTCGTTGTATTTGTTTTATGAGATTTTCAGTTGTACCCTTTTAGTAAGGGATGTCGTATGTAAGCCCCGAGGGCATTGTCGTCTCTTCTTTTATTTGAGTCTCATGTACTAGGCTATTTATAGCCCTTGTTTTGTTTTTCAAAGGTTAATGAATGATTGATTAAAATTTCTTCCTTGCATGAGTTCTTGTGAGAGCTTGAGAGTTTGATTGGAGAGAAATCTCTAGGAGAGGGAGATCGGATCACCCACCAACCTTGGAGATTGTCGGGTTCGTGGTTTTCTTCCTTATCTTTTTTTCCATTCTCCTTCCACCACTACTACCGGACATCAATACATCCAAACCATCTCCAACTCCAAGCCATCTTCTCTTCCTAACCGAGCTCCACAAATTTTCCCACACAAGCCGCCGGCCACCTTGCCCGAAATCCCCTCCAAACCGCCGGCCTTACCCATTCCCCTTCTCCCTTGAGTTTCCTAATTGGGTTGAGGGTTAATTTAGGATAATTTTGAAATTCAAATCATTTGAATTTGAATTCAAAATATTTCCTAATTTAACTACTCTATTTTAGGAAAGTACTTACTTTAAATCTATTTTGAATTTCAAATTCAATTGGATTTAAAATAAATCTTTCCTAATTCCAAAACCTAAATTAAGAAGCCATAATTGCTCCCATTAAATGCTCCCCCTCCCTCTATAGCCGCCGGCCCCATTATTGAATTAAATTAGGATTTGTTTCCTAATCGCCCACCTCCTCTATTGGAAACAAATCAAAATCCCCTCATCCCTCGGCCGAAATTCCCCATGCCCCTATTCAATTAAATTCTTTCCAAATGATCTTCTCTCCTATTTGGAATTAATTCCAAATCCTCACCTCCTCTCTCTACCCGTGATTTTCTTCCTTATCTTTTTTTCCATTCTCCTTCCACAACTACTACCGGACATCAATACATCCAAACCATCTCCAACTCCAAGCCATCGTCTCTTCTTAACCGAGCTCTACAAATTTTCCCCCACAAGTCGCCGGCCACCTTGCCCGAAATCCCCTCCAAATCGCCGGCCTCACCCATTCCCCTTCTCCCTTGAGTTTCCTAATTGGGTTGAGGGTTAATTTAGGATAATTTTGAAATTCAAATCATTTGAATTTGAATTCAAAATCTTTCCTAATTTAACTACTCTATTTTAGGAAAGTACTTACTTTAAATCTATTTTGAATTTCAAATTCAATTGGATTTAAAATAAATCTTTCCTAATTCCAAAACCTAAATTAAGAAGCCATAATTGCTCCCATTAAATGCTCCCCCTCCCTCTATAGCCGCCGGCCCCATTATTGAATTAAATTACGATTTGTTTCCTAATCCCCCACCTCCTCTATTGGAAACAAATCAAAATCCCCTCATCCCTCCTTGGCCGAAATTCCCCATGCCCCAACTGTTCTGGACAGCAACCTATATTGCTCAGAAAAGCTTTGGGCAGCACATAGAAACTCTGGGACAGCCATTCGTGGTCTTCCAAAGTGCTGGACAGCAAGATATTCTTGCTGGAATAAGTGGACAGCAAGCAGAATACCAGGATTAGGAGGTAGAAGACTTCCGGTTGGATGGAGGACGGAAGGATTTAATGGAGGAAATCTAAACAGACTAGTGGAATAGATGGACAGCGTTGCTGGAATTCTCTGGCTGCAGCCTTAGAAGGCAGAAAACTCAACGTCAGATGGAGTTTGGGGAGAAATTTGTGGAAGGAAATTGATATACGGGAATTGGGAAGTTTCAGCCAGCCGGGGGATGAAGGCCTGACGTGATCTCCAATTTAATTCAATGGGGTTGGAAAGATTTAATGAGGTGAATGCATCAAGGGGAATTTCGACCAGGTCATGAAGATGGGTTTTAAATTCTTTTCAAGTGGGAATAGAGGATTAGGAAATAAATCCAGGAGATTTATTAAAGGGCTAGCAGTTTAAAGATGGAGGAGATTGGGGAGGTGATTTTTGGTGCTTAATTTAAGGCTTTAAAATTTAGGAAAGTGTTTAAATAAATCATATTTGAATTTGAAATTCAAATTGATTTACTTAAAGAACTTTCCTAAAATAGATTTGATAAATTAGAAAAGATTTTGAATTTAAAATCAATTAAATTTGAATTACATCATGAATGAGATTCAATACTTTCCTAAAATAGCTTTCTAATTTAGGAAACTATTCGAAATTCAAATGATGAAAATAATTTCCTAAATTATTTGAACTCTTTAGGTAAGTATTAAGGTGGCATTGACTCCTCATTCATGGAGACAAACAAGGGTGGCCGACGGTGGGCTTGGCTTGGGTGGGGCGGTGGAGGAGCTAATGGAGAAAAGGGATTGGATTGGTGGTTAGGTTGAGGTGAGCTTGGTAGGAGGGGTTATGGGGGTGGTGGTTGGTGGTGAGGGATGGCCGGAAGGAGGGGGATGGTGAAGAGGATGAAGATAACGACTAGGAGTAATAAGAAGGAACAAAACAAATAAACAAAATATAAAAGATACAACCGCGAGTCCGGACACATCCTGTGGCTGACGGGTACTACGTTGCCCTCCTCCAAGGGACTTCACGCCACGAGCCCGGACCCATCCTGCGGCTGATGGAAACTCCGACTCCCTCCCATAGGGATTTCACTAACGTTCTCTCCAAAGAACACAAGTGCAAACAAAATTTTATTAATAATCCATCATGTTCTAATACAAGAGCAAAGACCTCTATATATAGGCCTTAAAAGAAACTAAAAGATAATTTTGCCCCTTGGGATTACATAAAACAAATCCCTGAAGGGTAAAAAAGAAAAATGCATCATTAAATAAAAATTACAATTAATAAAATAAGATAAAATGAAGGGATCTCGGTCGTCGATCTTGGTCTCTTCCTTTGATTAATGTCCACCGTCGGATGTCCGCATCACATCCTCACCTCCCCACCTACCCAATTTCGAGAGAAATTTCTTTCTCTAGTGGAGCTTCAAAGGAGCGAAGTGATACTCGACCTTGCATCACCTCTTCAAGCATCCTTGAATGGCCGACCCGCCACGGCGTACGGACTTGAGTAACGAGGACGGCTTCGTACGCATTCTCCAGTCAACTTTCTTTGACGTTAATCCGAGGATCGATCACACTGTTGAAGATTACATAGAGCGTATTCTGGACACTTTTGTGGAAGCAATTGAAGAAAAACTTGAAGGCGTTGAGTGGAGGATCGCCACCGATCCTTGACAAAGGGTTCTACTTTCCCCTTTCATTATATTTCTTAAGTCTAACTTTATCTTGTGTTTGATTGTAGTCACGAAGGACGTTTCCATCTGCTTCTGCTAAAGCTTAGTAAACGTAAGGTTTTGAGTGTACTTCTTTATTTATTAATTTTCATTGTTAGATTAGGGACTTTTATTGAAACTACTATTCTGGCATAACGTTGTTTACTAATTTATTTTGAAAGTTTCAAATCTCTGGTTATGTAATTTAGCCTAAGCGGACATGACCCCTTTCTCATTTTAATTCGTTGTTTTAACTGCTAATAGTTTCTTCACTGTTGTTCTAATCAAAAGTTGTGCAAATTTAAACAAAATCATTGCATTCTTACATAGTTCTACATCACCCCATGAGCAGCCCACAACCAAATGCAAATTTTGTAAATAATCTATTTGCAGAAGTAGCATTTTCCCTAAAATTGACAGTGATTTTGTAAGTTATTTCAGAAATTGAAATGAAATATCAACACTTAGACAATTCACATTTCCTCCCATTTTTCTTGTTCTTCCCTCTCTTCGCGGAGTTTTGCCAATTTATAGGATGGATCCTGCCCAAAAATTAAAAACCGTTCGTTCTTAAATTGAATTTATCGAAGGAACTGTCACCCTTGAAAGTTCTCAAATCTCAACCAACTAATTTCTACCCAAATTCTTTGATATGAAATGGCTGCAGTCCACACCAGACTTCTGCATTGTACTTCTATATGGCAAGCACGTTAAAAATAATAACTAAATGAACAAAAGTTGATTAACTATAGAATTTATTAAAATAGGGCTTGCATCACAGAGGCGACCATCAAATGCAGCAAATACGCTAAGAGAACAGATATCTCAAATCAATATCAAGTAAAACAGCAGCTGATGACACAACAAATCACTTCTACGGACTGACTTGTTGCAGTTTACGCAACTTGCATAGAAGCAGGCCAGCTAGTTTCATACCACATGCTTAGAGAATCGAGTTTTTGAAACTATATACAAATCTATACTTTAAATGGAATCTCACGTGAATCTCTCTTCTAACAATATATAATCATGCAAACTCTTGGAAAAATAACCTCGCAATGACACTAGTGTAAGACCCAAAATTAAAATTTTTGTTAAATTTTATTTAAATTTATATTAAATTTTAAATTAAAGTCTAACGTTAATGATGAGGACATCCATAGGAGATTTCGGCACACTTACCATCGGAGGGGTCGTCGAGCGACGGCCACGATTCATAGTCTTTATTTTTGATGTTTTATTTTATTCTTGTCATTTATATTTCATGTTTTTCATTTGTACCCCTATGAGGTAGTTAGTGCTTATTGTAGCATATAATTGGAGAGGTGATTGTAGGTAACTTAGAAGTGTAGAAGAGTAAGAGGTAAAGGATTCAAAGAGGCGGCTCGTCATGAAGGTAAGTTGTGTAAATTCTAATTTACAAATGCAAGAATTATTAATTCTAGATATATATGATATCACTTGATTTATTTGAAGTAATAATTGCATTATGAAGATTCCAATAAAGTAATTGAGTATACTTCCAAGTTCACATGTATGAACGACCACTTGTATATATATGTCATTGAAGTTTAAAATAAGATTTATTATGATTATTTTAATATTTTTCTAGTTAATAATAATTTGAAAAGAGCTCATTAAATTTAATGTTTCCAATACATACTTGTATGTAAGTATAGTAAGAGATAGATTCTTATGATATTTTGTACAAGTCAAGCATGAATTATTAAGTTGTGAAATATACTGAATATCAAAAACTAGAAAAGACCGGCTATAAAATGATGTACAACTTTTACCATTATAGGAGGGAAAAAAAATCTCCATGTATGACACTGCATTGTAAGTGAGCAAAACGGACCACAGAGATATGATACTTGCATAGTAGATGGGGCAAACGGGATCTATATGTTATTTAATGACGATAATGTCATGTTTACTTGGACATCATTGAATATTTTTATGAAAATTTAGTCAAATCTTTAAAGACTAATATTGATATTCCGTATAGACTTCAAATGAATGAAAATATGATTTTTTTTTAAGATGATTTATGTTATTTTTGCAAATATTTTTAAATTAATTCAATCATGTTATTCTTTATAATCTGACATTTAATTTTTATGTAAATTGCATAACTTATTGAGCTTCACAGCTCACCAATTCTTTTTATATTGGTTGTTATAGGAAAAGGTCGAAGCAAAATAAGTTCAAATTATTTCATTTTATATTCTAGTGTTTAGCTTTGTTTGTAGGTCTATAGTTGATGTACATAGGCAATTCAATGGTATATTATTTTGAATTTTTAGTGGCTTTGTAAGTATTTTGATGTGAAACCAAACATGCAAGGATGATTAATTAAGGAATTTGCTTGCTTAATATTTGGAGCACAATAATTATATCTTTATAGTGATTTTGAACGACAACATAAAACACAAAGAGCGGTGACAAAAGCTTAGGCTAAATCACATGTGTAAGAGTTAAGACCGTAAAACAATCAATTAGTTTAACATTGCATACATGGAAAGTTTCAACAAGAAATTTCTAGACTAACAATGAGATTAATACTATGAAGGATCCCTCACACAACTCTATAATTTACTAGGCTTTAGCGGAGGACGAACGCGTTCTCAATGAATCAATTAAATTCCACAATTGAAAGTAACGATGAAAATTAAGAGTGAGGGAAAGAGTTCACCGAAGGAAGCCGGCGACGGATGGATTGGTTGACGTCCCACAATCATCCACGATCCAGTTGGGAGGTGTTCCTCAATTAACGATGCCAACGTGAAGATGATGCATTCAATGTAGCTTTCCACGGAGTCGTCGACGTCCAAATTGAAATCAAGAATGGAGATCGGAGAATGTCGGTCTGTTCCAGAGAATCCTTTACGAACCCATGATCAACATTCGGGTTGGCCATGCATGATTGTCTAAGAGAGAAAGTAGAGATTGAGAGGGGGAAGGGATCAGGTAGGTTCGGCCAAGCAAAGGAGAAGAAGGGAAAAGAGTTAAATCTGAAAATAATTTCAGATCTAGTGAGTAATTAGAGAGTAATTTCCTTAAAATTTGAATTTGAAATGAGTGGGAAGTAGGAGGGAAATTGGGGATGGGTGAATTAATTAGATCCTTAATTTATGGGACCTAATTAATTAAAGAGAGGGGGGAGGGCTGGCCAAGGAGAGAGGAAAGAGTAAGGGGTTAGGCATTAAGTAGGTGGGCCAAGCAATTAAGGAGATTGAATACTTAAAATCTGAAATTAATTTCAAATTTAAGTTAATTGGAGAGTTTTCCTAAATTAAAGGAGGAGAATTTAAGAAGAGTTCTGAAATTCAAATATTTTGAATTTGAATTTAATTCTCGTCCTAAATTAGTGGGGTTAAATTAAGAAAGCATTTATGGTGGATT
The DNA here is from genome assembly GCF_001605985.2 of Dendrobium catenatum. Classification (NCBI taxonomy): domain Eukaryota; kingdom Viridiplantae; phylum Streptophyta; class Magnoliopsida; order Asparagales; family Orchidaceae; genus Dendrobium; species Dendrobium catenatum. The sequence goes on along the minus strand of NW_021319133.1, from coordinate 1,145,108 downwards.
CAAATTCAAAAGTTTGGAGGGAATTATGTGGTCGGCGGCTTTAGGTGGTGGAGCAAGGGGCCGACAGGTGGAGGCTTCAAGCCGGCGGCCAAGGGCTTGGGCTAGGTAACTTAGATCCACGAATTGAGCACTTTCCTAATATAGATTATGTCAATTTAGAAAAGAATTCAAAATCTGATTTTGATATCATATTTTGAGTTGGATCTCCCTCCTAATCTTCATGCTCTACTTTTGGAAAAAGTCGAGACAATCAATTTTGGGTCCATGGGAGGGGAAGGCCGATAGTTAGAGTTTGGGATTTGGATGGCGTTTGGCTAAAGAGGAAGGGGTGTGGGTTAAGTGGAAGGGATCTTGTTGAGGTTGACCGGCAGCTTGGGGACTTGAAGTGGCCGGCGAGTGTTTGGAGAAGAAGAGGTGGCCGGATGTAGGGGAAAGGAAGAGACGATAAGAAAATACTACGAGTACTAACCGCGAGTCCCAGAATCCACTGAAGGCTGACTGGTGATGCATAGCCCTCTCCTAGGGTTTCTCCTCTCAAGAACTCGCAAAAAGATCAAGAACAAGAAAACTGAAATTTTTATTCATATTCATCATTAACTCAAAAAATAAGAGAACTAGCCTACAAATAGGCCTCATGAAAAGAAAAGAAACAATGACTAAAATGCCCTTTGGGCTACAACACCACATGACCACCCCCAGAGATAAAATGGGAAAAACATAAATATAAAATAAACTAGTACATAAAACACATAAAAAAAAAAAAAAAACTCCTGATCATAGCCTCTAATCTCTGATGTCCTCATCATATTTGTTTGATGTAATTGAAATGATTAGATGCTTCCGTTTATAATAAATGTAAATATTAATGGATGTTTTATACAAATATTCAGATAATAAAAAGTATCATTTGTTAAGACTGAAAATATTATATTTAATTTTGTGGCACTTTATACTACTGATAAGGGGTATAGTTGGATGTTACAACTAGGCTTTTAAGCAATTGCGTCTAACAAACTGAATTTTTTTTTTCTTTTTTTCTTTTTTTCTTTTAAAGGAGAACATCTATTTTAATATAACATGTTCATAAAATGAACTATGAATATTCCTAGGATACTCTGCTAACACAAGAACTGCAGAAAATCAATCTGCCATAGAAGGTCATGCAGGCATAAAAATAATTCAAAGTAATTATTAAGTGCTGATACTTGGAATCCAAACATACAGCATATCATTGTTCAAGAGCAAAATTTAATTTGTAACAGTTGAAAAGCATGTAAAGTATTAAAATATAACAAAAGAAACATTCAACATCCACATTTATAGTGAAAAACAAGGAAAATTCATAATAGAAGTGCTTAAACCGAAGGAAGAATAAAAGTGGAGGATACATATAAGGATACAGCTGTAGAAAATATCCTGAAGCTGGTTTAGATGGTACTTCACTGGTTTGCAAAAAAAAAAAAAGAATCTCACAGTAAACTAGAAAGAATTCATATCTCAGAAATTAAAACAGACTCATCCTGTATCATTATTAAGAAGAAAATTATCTCAGGCCATACTAGCAAATGATGTGGAAAATATCAAAGTACTTACATGGCAATGAGATTTGCAGCTTTATTACTTTTACTGATACTGTTTATGACCTGAAACGTGTGGGCTAGACTTCTGCTGTGCATTACGATGCTCATTATCATTTTTTAGGCTGTGGAACTTTTGATGTCTGAGATAGTGGCTTCCTCCAGAAGGCCCTTCATAAAGAGTATCAGAACTGTCATATGAGCGAGAAGGTTCATATCTGTCTTCAAACATATCATGTCTGCTGGAATCTGTCCACTGCTTCTCAGAATCTCTGCTGCCATATCTTTTTCTAGATTCTAGCGTAGAATTGTACTCATATCTTGTAGCCTCCTGAGAGTTAGAAGTCAAATTTGATCTACTATCGTAATCTTTATAACTAGAAGGATAATCGGAACCTCTGCCGCCATTCTTATCTCGAGCTGGCCTCCAATTTATTCGATCCATCTTATGTGAATTTCTCTCACTTGAGTGAGAATAACCACTGCGACATGATAGGCTTCCGGACCTATATTTTAGTGTTTCTTGCTTGGTTTTCTCAAATTTATTCTGATCCTCGTAGAGCTCATATCGTGTTTCATGATGAGTTTTACTTAGACAGCTGTTGCTTGACCCATCAATAGAAGAATCATATTCATGAGTTTTTTCTGCCAAACTACCTGCACGATGCAGAGGCTTCTTCATTCTGGTCTCATATGCATCATTTGAACTGAATTGCAACTCAAGGCCCTTATTTCTTTCAGAGTCAAATTTAGGGACGACAGCACTTTCTGAAGCCATTTTCACATTACAACCTATACCTCCTGCCAGTTTGATTTCCTCCATGTGTTCTTCAATAATGTCATGTAAAACCTTTAGCCAGAAAAGATGGAAATAAAGCTCAAAGAATGAAGCGGAATCCATAACCATATAAACTTGCTGCTCTAAAAGCACGCTTTCAAATTGCATGGAGACAAACCAGAGGGAATTGCATGCATTATACATGCACGTTCATGCATGTGAATTGGTGAGAAAGAATGAGAACACCAATAGTCAAATTTAGGCAAATTACACCAATAGTCAAATTTCTTTTCAACTCAGAAGCAATAGGCTTATAGTTGAGGAATAACTACTTTGTAATTCTACACCAATATTTTTTTAACTATAAGATGTGAGAATACACCTAAAACCTCACTTGCTTTAACAATCTCCATCTTACAGGACTATTCACATCGATCATCAGCCACCCTAAAACAATTTTTTATTAAAATCATCAAGTATCGTACACCAAGTGCCCACACAACCACATGAATCATAAGAGTCACACCCACTCTTGAACCTAGCTCAACCATGGTAAAAACTGACCAAGATTCATGGAAGTCATATATCACTTGAACTACTCAATCCCAACCAAATTATCAGTTATGATGCCACTTATTGGGGAGTAAATCAAAAGGTGTTCAAGTTAGATCCAAATATACAATTGGTCAAACCTATTCAACACAAGGGCTAAAGTATATAGGGGTCAACCACTTAAAAAAAAAGAAATAAATAAAAATAAAAGTAAATAAATAAATATAAGGGTCAACCACTTAAACTTCATTTATAATGACTAATGGTTTTTCTTCTTTTATTTAGTCTAAACATTTTAAAAGCTACCTCCGAAACCAAAATTTTTGTTCTATTTTCTCAAAAGCAGCATTTCTTGTTGGCTCAAGAAAAATAGCACGAATGCATGAATCCCACTTTGCAGCTGTAGGATTCCATTTCCCTTAAGTCAGATTGTAGTTAACCAGATTTCCCCTGAGTGTGGTGTCAGGGTTTATTGATCTGGGGTCCTTACTTCCTATGAGCGCAAGCACTCATAGTTAATTACACCTCTTACTACATAAGAGAGAACCCTCGATTAAGGATGAATAAATTCTTAGTTAATTTAGTCTCAATGGTGGGAAGATGGAGGTAAACCCGATCAAGATCTCATGGTTCCGTCGTCCCAGGTATACCGTAGGTTTCAATCTACCAACACTAACAATCATTGATCGTAGTGTCCAGGGAATCTGATTAGCAGTCATGGGTTGCATCCTCTCAGGGATCCTGAGTAAACTGAAGTGGAGATGTGTATTTTAATTTTAATTTTTATTTTCTTTGATGTTTTGGGGTTTATATCTATTAAAATACCCAGAGATTTATTTAGTTTGAGATTTATAACTTCGTTTAGAAGTAACCCATGAGTTTGGTTTGGAGCGGGTCTTATGGCTTCTTTAGGAAGTAGCCCAGGAATTTGGTTTGGTTTGGGACTTATGGCTTTCATAGAAAGTAGCCCAAAATTTTTATTTGGAATGGGGCTTACTGCTCTATTTATGAGTTGCCCAAGGATGGGTCTTATAACCTAACTCTATAGTGAGGCTGCCCGGAGGTTTTAAATTATTTGGGTAGGACTTATGGCTTCCGTAAGGAAGTAGCCTGAAAAGTGGGTCTTACAACTTAATCATTTTTAGACTAAGATGTCATATAGGTTTGAATTTTAGTTTGATTAATTTAGGTCGAGGCTTATAACTTCCTTAGAAGTTGCCCTTTTATTTATTTAGTTTGGGGATTACGGCTCTAATTAGGAGTTGCCCAAAGAATTTCAGTTGGATAGGTCTTATGGCTTCCTTAGAAGTTACCTAACGGTGGCTCTTACGACCTAGCCCTGTAAGCTAAGCGGCCCGAGTTGTGGGTCTTACAACCTAGTCCTTTTAGACTAGGATGCCCGTAGGCTTAAATTTGCTTGTTTGAGGTTTAGGATCATTGCTATTTATTTTTACAATTTTCCTAAAATATGGGGGCTTACGACTTCAGGTAAAAGTTGCCCGATAGCGGGTCTTACAACCTAATCATATAAACTATGATGCCCAAGTGAGGGGTCTAGGTTTGTATTATCACCTAAACACTTCCCTCAGATATCAGACTTACAGCTTCTATTAGAAGTGGCTAGGGTTTTAATTGGGGGTTAGGAGTTAGGTCAACTTTTAGTTAAAACTTCCCCAAAGGTCGGACTTACTGCTTTCCTACGAAAGTTGCCGGGTAGTGGGTCTTACAACCAAGTTCTTATAAACGAGGCTGCCCATAGATTCAAATTTTAGTTTGTTTGAGTGGACAATAATTTTTTTTTTTTTTGAAACTAGACCATCGGGATTTTCAGTTGGTTGTTTGTGATTTTGATATTTCAGAGTTTTAACACTAGCATTAGTGTTTGAGTTGTTCTGTTTTGTGCTCGTAGCTTGTTTTCACGACAGTAGTCCGCTACCCTACCTGCCTAGTATTGTTTCTCCACTAGCTTTTCGTACTTGACTTTCTTGCTTTTCAGCACTTCCCTCTACTAGTAGTGGCTAGATTTAATATTTTTTCAGTATTTAATTTTATTTATAATTGTGCTAACTTTTATCTGCTTGTTTGCAGATACATGATACTTGTTGTAGTTCAGGGAGCTTGCAGATAGTTGCGGGAGCTCGTATAAGAGGGACTTTGAAGAGATTGCCGGATGTTCAAAGTCAATGAGCATTGAGAATTTGAAAGAAGTTCAATTTTGAGTGTGTATAGAGTTTCAATTTGTCTTGTTGGAGAGTTTAAGAATTTGAGATCAATTTGTATAAGGGATGGGGAGTTTGAGAGTTTAAGATAGTTTTTGTTTGAAAGAGCTTGTACAGTTGTTTGGAGATTTCTGAGTTTTTGTACATGGTTGGGTTGTATGTATCAAATAGTGGAAAAATATTCTTTCCCCTCTCTTCTT